>NC_080474.1:19500000-19800000 GCF_030265055.1 Doryrhamphus excisus
TGAACTGAATATTTACAATTTTTGGGTTATTGGACCTCATTAAACAGTTCAAGTGCTAGCTAATAAAGCGGCTAATGAGCGTATCTCTGGAGACTTTCTAAAGATGTCCAAGATGCTTCAGGCAGTCATTGAATTACAATAGTATTACTTCATCCAAAATTGAAGTAGTCTGCATAAAAAAGGGTGAAATTCCTAAAAAAAAAAATCACATATACATGAAATTCATGGATGGGATGTATGAAGGTAAAAAATAATAATTAATACAAAGTGATGTCTAAATGAGCCTAAAGACAAAGGGGCCACCACACCCCTACAGGCCCCCAAAATGGTGCACCCATGTAGAAATAGGGCCATCATTATTATTATTATTATTATTATTATTATTATTACACTGAATGAGATGAAGGGCTTGTACCGGATATGTGAAGGTGAACATGCACACACACACACACACACACACACACGTCATGGGTAGGCACCGAGACAGACATGTTATACTTTCTTTTTTATAAGGAAATAAATGATTACCTTGTGTTTTTGCACATCCGGTCAACAAGCTTCCCAGGACCAGAATCCACAGGTATGACATCATCGTAACGCTTCGTGAGAGCGGACCCCGGCGTCTGACTCCTGGACAATAAAGGTTCGGTTGTGTTCGGAGTGTGTGTGTTTATGTGTGTGTGTGTGTTTATGTGTGTGTGTTTATGTGTGTTATCTCCAAGGTGCTCCGATGTGTGGTGCTGGTCTCCGTCTTCTCTTTTGTCTGGTTTGGAAAAGACAGGTCCGGGTTTTATTAAGGTGGGCGTGTCCTCCATTCCCCTCCTTTAAAAAAAAAGCAGACACATGGAAACGTAGACAGGACTAGACTCTGCTGATAAAAACGGATTTTTTTCATTTTTATTTTATTTTTTTTAGCTCTTTTGTTTAGTCTGCTTTAATAAATCTTTACCGTGTGACAACCTCAATTTTCTGGGAAGGGAACAGAAGTAAAAACCATTTCCGGATTATCATGTCGGTCTGTTCCTTTCTCAACACTTTTGGCTGCAGTTTTGGAGTGTAATGACGATGTTTGGCCACCAGAGGGAACCAACAATAGTGCTTCCACATTAATGCAACTATATGCAAAAAAAAAAAAATACACATACAAAAACTGTATGAGTGAAATTCTGCAGGTTCATCTGGAACGTTATCCAAGCAGGGGAGCCAGACCTGAGGGACGTCCATCTTTAAAGACTAAAAAAAAAAAAAAAAAAGTAGCAATATATGTATTTAAAGACAAAGCTATGTGTGGTGTTGCTTTCTTTTTCCCATTTGTGTTTTTTTGTTTAATTTTGACTTTAAAAAAAAAAACAAAAAAAAACACTGGCACGTTTGGACAACCACTACTCCACCAGTCTAAGAAGATAATTAAAAAAATGTGTGAAAATATGGGCTAATAACTAAAAGCAATCGTCACTCGCTAAGTGTACTGCAAAAAAGGCCAGTAAGGATAATTCATAATGCCGCCTACAGAGAACATACTAACTCATTATTTCTAAAATCACAAATATTTAAACTTGCTGATATAGTTCATCTTCAAACAGATAAAATAATGCATAAGGCTAAAAATAACCAATTAGCTAAAAATGTCATCCGAACATGATCTCCTCTATTGTGGAGTTGTGTCATCACCTCACCACAAAATTTTTTTTTTTATACATCTTTGGTAGCAAATGAGTTAATCATGCCTGCGTAAAGAAAACGCACCTCCACTCGGATCCTGTGGGGGGTGCAGCAGCTTGAGAAGAATAAAAAAAAACACGGTTTTGCAAGACCAATGCATTTCTCCAGTGGAGGTTGTCAAAGTATTTCGGGGAAGATAATTTAAAAATGTGTGGAAATATGAGCTAATAACTATAAAAGCAATCTTTATTCGCTAAATGTACTGCAAAAAAGGCCAGTAAGGATAATTCATAATGCCGCCTACAGAGAACATACTAACTCATTAATATCACAAATATTTAAACTTGCTGATATAGTTCATCTTCAAACAGCTAAAATAATGCATAAGGCTAAAAATAACCAATTAGCTAAAAATGTATATATGCTATACATATCACTATATTGACACTTAATATGGTACCCATTATGTCATTGGATGGTACGGGACAAAAATAAAATAAGAAAAAAATTTAAAAAAAAATAATTAAACTATATTAGGAAAGCAGGAAGTGAACAAATATAAGTTACTGATTGTAAAAGTACCTAATGTAGGGGTAGGATTTAATAAGCTTTGCTTCTTCCTACTCCTTTCGGACATGTGGAACTGTGAACTGATTATGTGATGCATTCAATTGTAATCTGATGCATGTTCAAATGAAATTAAACTATTACCAAAAAATCCTAAATATTACTTTATTCAGAAGGAAGAACACAAAGTGGTGTTTTTCTTCACCAAAATATTTTTATTAGTGTTTTACCATAAGGATTACAACAGAAATTGAACAAACTGATTTTAAATACTACACAGAGCTTCATAATGAAATGGGTGTTCTGCTACAGGTTTGATGAGTTCCCATGTACGGTACATTTGGTCATTTGATACATGAGACACTTTGGTGGGCGTGGCACGTTCCACTCACTCCAACTCTCTTAATGCCTTTTATATTTTATATGCATGCTATTCAACGTCTTGTTCTGACTTTCTATTCCTTCTTATCAGATCAAATGGAATGACGGAGAAAATAACATTCCAGACTATTATTATTATTATTATCCAGACTATTATTTGTTGTTATCAACAACAAACATTTGTTGCATCATTGTGTTCTTTATGGGTCCTGAACACGTTACCAGTACCAGTACCGTATGTGGGTGCATGCAGCAGCCGTGCAAGCAAACAGGGTTTGATTCCTGCATCATGCTGACAAGCACTGACTGAGAATTGAAGATCAATTACTGAATGGTTAAAGCTTTCACAACAAAAGTGTGCGTTATTAGCTTTCAATTAGCATGTCAAACAAAGTAAAGGCCAAGTATTTGTGCCGTCATTACCACCCGCATAAGGCAGCCAAGTATATAAACTGACCAGTATGGTACCAGTCTGAACATCATCTGGTTTTATTTTTCTTTTTTTTTTTGGGAGGGGGGTGGGGGGTGAGGGGGCTGTGATTGGCATCAAAGTGGCTCACATTTTGTTGAAACACTCCTTGGCATTGGACCACACCTGGATTCCCTGAGGCGGTGACAGAACAAGAGATATTTCAAACTGGATTAACGTTCAATGGCAACAACATTAAGTCCATTAGGAACACCTGCTAATCTAATGACATCCAATACAAGAGCTACCATACTAGCACATAGTATAGGGGCTGGGTGTACTTAGCACATATAGGGGCCTGGGTGTACTTAGCACATATAGGGGCCTGGGTGTACTTAGCACATATAGGGGCCTGGGTGTACTTAGCACATATAGGGGCCTGGGTGTACTTAGCACATATAGGGGCCTGGGTGTACTCAACTGCAGAGAAGGCCGGGCCCAAGGTGTTTTTCTTTTCTCCAGGTATTTGGATAATTCCTTCTACAACTTTTCACTTCCAATCCAATACTAATATCTGATGTCAATGCAAATCATATGTACTGTCATTATTCATCATATTTAGCAGCGTGGAATCATAGAAAAAGTATGACTCATACATATTTTTATGATCAAGTGACATGACTCCTTCCTTCTTTCCTTCCGACCCTTCCTTCCTTCCTTCCTTTCTTCCTTCCTTCCGACCCTTCCTTCCTTCCTTCCAACCTTTCCTTCCTTCCTTCCAACCCTTCCTTCCTCCCTCCCTCCCTTCCGACCCTTCCTTCCTTCCGACCCTTCCTTCCTTCTTTCCTTCCGTTCCTTCCTTCCTTCCGACCCTTCCTTCCTTCCTTCCTTCCTTCCTCCCTCCCTTCCTTCCAACCCTTCTGTTCCTTCCTTCCGTTCCTTCCGACCCTTCCTTCCTTCCTTCCGACCTTCCTTCCTTCCGACCCTTCCTTCCTTCCGACCTTCCTTCCTTCCTTCCGACCCTTCCTTCCTTCCTTCTGACCCTTCCTTCCTTCCTTCTGACCCTTCCTTGCTTCCGACCCTTCCTTCCGACCCTTCCTTCCTTCCGACCCTTCCTTCCGACCCTTCCTTCCGACCCTTCCTTCCTTCCGACCTTCCTTCCTTCCTTACTTCCGACCCTTCTTTCCGACGCTTCCTTCCTTCCTTCCTTCCTTCCGTCCTTCCTTCCTTCCTTCCGACCCTTCCTTCCGACCCTTCCTTCCTTCCTTCCGACCTTCCTTCCTTCCTTACTTCCGACCCTTCTTTCCGACGCTTCCTTCCTTCCTTCCGACCCTACCTTCCTTCCTTCCTTCCTTCCGACCCTTCCTTCCTTCCGACCCTACCTTCCTTCCTTCCTTCCTAAATGCCCTGCTCTTTGCTATCTGTGAATGAACAATGTGATCTAGGAAGTGACCTTGTGATTGTTGATTGGGTTATTATTCATAGTAGCAACACGCTACCGATTCCAATTCCCAGCCGTGCCTACCTTCTTGCACATGCTAATTTGCATGATGGCGTAACTGATGAGCGCCTCGCGCAGATCTCTGTCCTTCTGCTCCTTAAAACGCTCGATATCTTCCCAGGCTGTTTGTACGAACTCTCTGGAGATGAGAGCAGATGATGGAGATCAACGGAAAAAGTTCAGGCAAATGAAGAACCCGAGTTGATCGATAAGCTCGTTCAGGGATGACCGTTACGCATGAATGTCACATTGTAGATGTCACATGACATCAATCACCTCGTACTTCGGTACGGGACAAAAATAAAATATGAAAAAAAAAAATTCTTAAATTAAAAAAAAAAAAACAAAACAAAACCTAAACTACATTAGGAAAGCAGGAAGTGAACAAATGTAACAGTTACTGATTGTAAAAGTACCAGATCGAGGGGTAGGATTTAATAAGCTCTGCTTCTTCCTACTCCTTTCGGACATGTGGAACTGTGAACTGATTATGGGATGCATTCAATTGTAATCTGATGCATGTTCAAATGAAATTAAACCATTACCATTACCATTTAATTGAGTACACAAGTTGAAAGTAAACTCCTTTGACCTTGGGTCCACATTGGCCGTGGCCTCATCAATGACAAGGATGCGTTTTTTTTTTAATTAAAACAAACAAAAAAAAAAACAAAAAAAAAAATAATAACAAAAAAACTCAATATATATTAGGAAAGCAGGAAGTGAACAAATGTAACAGTTACTGATTGTAAAAGTACCAGATGGAGGGGTAGGATTTAATAAGCTTTGCTTCTTCCTACTCCTTTCGGACATGTGGAACTGTGAACTGATTATGTGATGCATTCAATTGTAATCTGATGCATGTTCAAATGAAATTAAACCATTACCATTACCATTACCATTACCATTACCAAAACGGGTCGGTGCCGACCATAACCCAAGAGGAAAGATATATTCTCCAGGTTTGTAGTAGGAGTTAGAACTTTAGGACTTTGGTCATTTTAACAGTAGCTTGCAGGCAGTAAAAGCATGAGCACCCTTGAGCTAGTTACTATGGCAACACCAACTCAATATCAATTATTACAAATTAAAAGGCCTTAGCCAAAGGTGAAAACTCACTGGCACTCGGCGTTCTTCTCCTTCAGTGTTTGCTCTCCTTCCTGGATGCTTTGCTCCAAGACCGCCAACCTGCTTTCCCTCTGCTCCTGGCTCTCCTGGCCAAACAGTTTACTGGTCATCCCCTTCAGGGAGAAAACGCGTACCATCTGAGGAGGCACGCACACAAAAGTAAAAGTTGATAACAGTACCGAGTCTCAATCGTGATGCTGTATATGATTGAATAGAGTGAATGGGTTTGTTACCCCGGTGGCCAGCTCCTCTCTCTGCTGCTTCTTAGAAGCGAGATCCTGAGCTGCTACTTCCAGCTCGTACTGGATGAGCTCATGTTTCCTACACACCGACCTGAGACAAAAAAAACAAAAACGCACATCGTGGTCATACTCTTCCATCAAATTACAGTAAACCTCGGATATATCGGATTCAATTGTTCCCACTGGTTTTGTCCGATATAAGCGAAATCCGTTATATGCGTATACCGGAAAATGTCCGTTTTACGCATATATCGGATTTATATCCGGTATATGCGTAAATCGGATTTTATCCGTTATAAAAAGGCACTTCCTTGACTATGTTTCCAATGTACCTGGACGCGCAGGCAACGCTGCAAATGACGTCGTATAGCGGCCTGTCACGATTCGGCGAATCGGAGCGCCATGATGTGGCCATCCGATATATGCGAGGGAAATTTAATGGAAATGCATTGGAACGGGACTGGAGATTTTGTCCGAAATAGGCGAAATCCGTTATAAAAAAATCCAATATATGCAATTAATTTTTATTGGAAATGCATTACAAAAAAATCGCTTCTTTTTTATCTGTCCATTGTGAGCGAATTTCCGAAATATCCGAGTCCGATATATCCGAGGTTTACTGTACTACCACATTTCTTCAAAATGGTGGCCTAAGGTGTGTCTTTTAGTCCTCAAATACACAAAACTTCAAATAACATCAGAGGTACCTAGCAACCAATCGGGGTACTTGTCTAGAGAATTAAATGCTATTTAAAGTTTGCAAATATTTCATTTTCTGCCATTTTTCTGCCAATTATCACATTTTAGTGTGAAAACGAACCTACTTTATTGTTTATTTGTAATTTAGTTTAGAGACGATTAGACGTGCAATGGCGTGTTTGGCAGGAGTTGGACTACCGACATGACTTGTGTTGTATCAGTTGTATCACACATATTCAACAATTCTCAAGCATTGTGAATTTGGTTATAAACTCTACGTGCATTTGAATGTTGTTGGAATTTTTATCATTAAATATTTTATTTTTCTTAATGAAGCTTTATTAATGAATCCCATTTCCTTTGCAATCCAATCCATTTAATTTAAATAGCATTTTATAAACAGAGTTTCCAAAGTGCTGCACAGACTAGTAAAATAAAAAGTAAAAATAAAATACAAAAAATAAAGGTACAAATTGAATTTAATACAAAACTTAAAGATCAAATAAGAAATAAAATAGTAAAATAGATATTAAAATATTAAAAACAAGAAGAAAAGCAATAAAAGTATAAAAAAAATAAAACAAATTAAAATAAAAAGAAAGAACTAAAAGACACTCAGGGCGGCACGGCAGTCTAGTGGTTAGCGCGCAGACCTCACAGCTAGGAGACCAGGGTTCAATTCCACCCTCGGCCATCTCTGTGTGGAGTTTGCATGTTCTCCCCGCGCATGCGTGGGTTTTCTCCGGGTACTCCGGTTTCCTCCCACATTCCAAAAACATGCTAGGTTAATTAGCCACTCCAAATTGTCCATAGGTATGAATGTGAGTGTGAATGGTTGTTTGTCTATATGTGCCCTGTGATTGGCTGGCGACCAGTCTTGGGTGTACCCCGCCTTACGCCCGAAGACAGCTGGGATAGGCTCCAGCACCCCCCGCGACCCTCGTGAGGAAAAGCGGTAGAAAATGAATGAATAAAAGGTACAAATTGAATTTAATCCAAAACTAAAAAATCAAAAAAATAAATAAAATAGTAAAATAGATATTAAAATATTAAAAACAAGAAGCAAAGCAATAAAAGTATAAAAAAAATAAAACAAATTAAAATAAAAAGAAAGAACTAAAAGACACTCCGAGTTAAAAGCCAGAGAATAAAAGTGGCTTTTAAGACGAGACTTAAGGCTTTCGATAGTTCCATAGCTTGGGGGCCAACCACAGAAAAGGCTCGGTCTCCCCAGGTCTTAAGTCTCGTCTTGGGCACCACAAGTTGGAGCTGGCCCTCGGACCTCGGTGACCGCGCTGGAGAGTAAATTCGAATGAGGTCCGAGATGTATTTGGGGGCGCCAGCCCATTCAACGCCTTAAAAACAAACGATAAAATCTTTAAAAAAATCAATCCTGAAGCGAACAGGCAACCGATGCAGGGCGGCCAGAACTGGGATGATGTGCCCCCCCTTTTTTGGTTCCTGTTAAAAGCCGTGCCGCAGAGTTCTGGACTAACTGTAAGCGGGAGAGAGACTTTTGGCTAAGTGCATTTGGTAGTCTCCATTTTTTGTTTATTAAACACACTAATCCAGTCAATGTAATATGCTAAGTGGTCCTGTACAAAAATGTATTTTTTTAAATTTTTATTCTAATGGTTGTGGTCATCTTACCGGACAGCTTCAGTGTAAAAGAGATATTCCTTCAGTTGGTCTGCATAGTGCTCTTCTTCCTCCAAAATGTCATCAATTGACGCAGCGTATCTGACCGGAAAGAACAAAAAGTATCCCATTTTTTGCTATTTACTCTGTGAAGGCAACCATCATTGACTTACGTGTCCATGTGGTGACCAGCGCTCTGTAGCCCGTCTCCCATCTCTTTTTCTATCGCGCTCCATTCACTGTTTACGCCAAGTCAGATGTCAATCAACAACAATCTTGGTTACAGGGATGTAACAGAAACAAAAGTATGTGGCTATGGAGGACCAAAACTGCCAAAATAATAAATGAATAAATAAATAAAAGTGAAAATAAAAACAAAAATGAAAAAAAAAAATCAAAAAATTCAATACAAAAAAATGAATTTAAATTTAAACAAAAATAAAAAAATATATACATAAATAATTAAATAAAAGCAAAAATAAATACAAAAATAAAAAACAAGATTCCAAAATTAAAAGTAAATACAAAAATAAATGTAGAAATAAATACAAAAATCCACAAAATAGCCCACCTGCTCGGTGTGAGCGAGAGAACACTGCACCGTAGAATGGCGGACATCAACCAATAGGCGAACAGTTCAACCCAAGACACACTTAGGACCGCCCCCTCATTTGAATAGTTTTTCCTTCTGCATTTCAAGCTGACATTGTCTGCAGCATGAAATAAATACATATGAGAGCAGAGTGCTTTTATTTATTTATTGATATGTAATTCTATTTATATATTTATTTTTGTATTTATTTCTACATTTATTTTTGTATTTATTTTTAATTTTTGAATCTTGTTTTTTATTTTTGTATTTATTTTTGCTTTTATTTATGTATATATGTTTTTATTTTCTTTTATTTCCATTTATATTTATTTTTTTGTATTTAATTTTTTGATTTTTTTTTTCATTGTTGTTTTTATTTTCACTTTTATTTATTTATTATTTTGGCAGTTTTGGTCCTCCATATGTGGCGCCCTCTGGTGGCCGTAAATAAAAATACAGCTCACCTGAAAACTCGACCATAGTTGCCATGGACTTTGTAGACTCCGTACAATCGGTCGGCGACTCTCTGGAATAAAACAGTCAACAACTAGATTGAACACGGGAGTGGAGTTTGCTCAGTAGTAAATGTCTTATGATCGATTATATTGTACTACAACAATAGCAATACTGCGTAAAAGCTGTTAAATATTCATGTACGTTTGACTTGTTCGGGGCAAATACTCACCGCTCTCACCCTGAGAAGCTGAGAGATGACAGCATTCAGTTCATCGCTGTATTGTTTCAGCGTTGTAAAACGCCTAGAAAACAAACGCAAACAAATGTATGCCAGTGTGTGGAAAAATGATCTTATTCTAATTCATTAAAAATAAAATGTATAATTTCACCTAATAAATTGCAATCCAGGCGATTCTCATTATTAAAAGGCTAATAAGAAGTTAATCACGGGACTATAATCATATGGAGGACCAAAACTGCCAAAATAAAAAATAAATATAAATGGAAATAAAAACAAAAATAAAAAAATATTTATGTATATATTTTTTTATTTGTTTCCATTTATATTTATTTTTTTGTATTTAATTTTTTTCTTTTTTTTTCATTTTTGTTTTTATTTTCACTTGTATTTATTTATTTATTTATTTATTATTTTGGCAGTTTTGGTCCTCGAAATGCAGAAGGAAAAACTATTCAAATTATTATTCAAACTATTCTGCATTTCGAGGACCAAAACTGCCAAAATAATAAATAAATACAAGTGAAAATAAAAACAAAAATGACAAAAAAAAATTAAAAAAATTAAATACAAAAAAATAAATATAAATGGAAACAAATAAAAAAATAAAAAATATATATACATAAATATTTTTTTATTTTTGTTTTTATTTCCATTTATTTTTATACTTTTATTTTTATAATTTTATTTATTTATTTTTTTTTTTATTTTGGCAGTTTTGGTCCTCCATATAATCACACACGGATTGTCGTGTATTGCAAAAAATAAAAATAAAAAATGCAGCGAGGGAGATAAAAAAAAAAGGTACACCTACTTATCAGGGTTCTTGACTCGAAACATGGCACTCAGGGACTTCAACCTGGAATCAGCCTAACAAGGATACAGATACATTTACATTGAAAGTTTCACTTTGCTAATAGTGTTTCCAGAAGAGCACAGTACCTTGTCTTGGAAACCTGTCTCCAAAACTGCATCCCTCCATCCTTTTTCCTGGAGTGAAAATGATTGAAAGATCAGAATTAGAATCAGAATCAGAAAAGGGTTTATTGCCAGGTATGATCAAACACATACTAGGAATTTGTTTTGGTATAGTAGTAAACCTCGGATATATCGGATTCAATTGTTCCCACTGGTTTTGTCCGATATAAGCGAAATCCGTTATATGCGTATACCGGAAAATGTCAGTTTTACGCATATATCGGATTTATATCCGGTATATGCGTAAATCGGATTTTATCCGTTATAAAAAGGCACTTCCTTGACTATGTTTCCAATGTACCTGGACGCGCAGGCAACGCTGCAAACGCTGCAAATGACGTCGTATAGCGGCCTGTCACGATTCGGCCAATCGGAGCGCCACGATGCGGCCATCCGATATATGCGAGGGAAATTTAATGGAAATGCATTGGAACGGGACTGGAGATTTTGTCCGAAATAGGCGAAATCCGTTATAAAAAATCCGATATATGCAATGAATTTTTATTGGAAATGCATTACAGAAAAATCGGTTCTTTTTTATCTGTCCGTTGTGAGCGAATTTCCGATATATCCGAGTCCGATATATCCGAGGTTTACTGTACTAGGAATTTGTTTTGGTATAGTAGGTGCAGACACATCTATTAAAAAAAGAATGAAAATACAAAATATACAAAATAAACAGTATAAATATATGTACACAGTCTGTTTTTTGTTTGTTATTCCGGAAGTGCAGTCGGATTGTTTTTCCTAAAAGTCCAAACTGGGCCGTTAATGTAACGCATATAGTGAAAGATAATATCGGACTCGGATATATTCGCTCACAACGGACAGATAAAAAAGAACCGATTTTTCTGTAATGCATTTCCAATAAAAATTCATTGCATATATCGGATTTTTTATAACGGATTTCGCCTATTTCGGACAAAATCTCCAGTCCCGTTCCAATGCATTTCCATTAAATTTCCCTCGCATATATCGGATGGACGCATCGTGGCTCTCCGATTCGCCGAATCGTGACAGGCCGCTATACGACGTCATTTGCAGCGTTGCCTGCGCGTCCAGGTACATTGGAAACATAGTCAAGGAAGTGCCTTTTTATAACGGATAAAATCCGATTTACGCATATACCGGATATAAATCCGATATATGCGTAAAACGGACATTTTCCGGTACACGCATATAACGGATTTCGCTTATATCGGACAAAACCAGTGGGAACAATTGAATCCGATATATCCGAGGTTTACTGTAGAAGGTTTTTCCTACGAAAAAAAAAAACATGGGGTCTTATACAGTATTTGTGGTTAAGCGATTTAAACCAGCACGTGACACCAAAATAATGCACAGTTGTTGTACATATACTGATAGGACGTGCGTGTTTACAATAAAAAAAAGCTCCGAGTTGAGTATTTCACACGGATTACAAACCTCTGTGAGAAAGAGAAAAAAGATCTTGTCTTTGCAAAGGACAGGATGTGACATCACACGCAGCAGAAAGTTCTCCAGTCCGACTCTCCGCCGCTCGACAAAGTCCGGGTCGAGGTTGTCCGCCGACAGCTTGTGCCAGACAAACTCCGCCTACAAATGTAACCCATTGTGTTATATTTTGAAATAATACCATTTCATTATGGGGGTGTCCATGACATGACCGTAATTATTAATAAATTTAGAATAGGGAAATTCTAATCATCACTTTGTAGATTATTCTGAGTTCAACACTTTCCACTAGATTTAATGAGAATAAATTAAACAATTAAACTGTGAATCAATATCATTTTTACTGACAGTATAATTGTATAATGTATTATTATTATTATATCATTATGGTATCATTATACTATAAGCATATTATACATTTCTGAGTAGTATTTCATGTTGGAATAAGTTACTGTCCAAACAACACACTATAAATAGTACTTTCAATATCTTAATACGCATACTTTCTATGTACTTTCAAATAATAATTGTTACTTTTTATGATTATATATTCAAATAAAATGCATATAATAATAATAATAATACCTTAACTTTCAGTTTTGCTGTGCATCATTTGGCCATTAAAACACAATCTTTTTATCATGGGTTTTAGCGGTGCCTTCAGTGTTAGTGCCCTAGACGGCTGCAAACAGTCCCTTTCAGTAAATACACAAAATACTACTCCGTTACAGTAGAGTTTATAACACAGGAAGTGTGTTTTTTAACACAGGAAGTGAACAGCAATAAGTGCTGAAATAAATTACATTTCCATTCACTCTTTATCGGAGATGTTGACGCACACTATAAACCTTGCAATCACGGTGTATTAGCCATTTTATAGCATTTTGACTGATCATTCAAGGCACACAGAATACTGTCTTCTGTGGCTATATATATCCGGGCCGATATTTGGAATTCCGACGTATATCGGCATCACTCTTTATTTAAATCCGATATCAAGAAATCAATTTTAAACTGGCTGATTTCGGCTCAGACGCAGGCAAACCTCACTCTCTCTCCAGCTCCACCCACCGCACCGTCTGATTGGTTAAGCAAGCCACAGCACACGTTAGTGGCACAGGAACTCTGAAAGCGAAAGCTGTCATCACACACACACACACACATGGCCGTGAGGGAAATTTTCTTATGTGGCGAACATCCTGAGAGCAAACACACAGTTCAAGGTAAACGAAGAAAACTCTCACAAGAGCGGCGTAACTTTAGCAGCAACTCGTAGGACCTCCGGACATGTCTGTAAATTAGTTGAAAGAAGGCTGCTGATTACGTCGTAAAGTCCGTGATAGTAACATGTAGCATGATAACGCCCTGTGTTTTTGGTGTGTCTCAACTTAAAACAAAGACAAGTTATATTTAAATTTACATTTTAGGATGCTATTAAAGTTTTTATTCACGTTCTAGTACAGGGGTGGGCAAAGTACGGCCCGGGGGCCACATCCGGCCCGCCAAGTGTTTGAATACGGCCCGCCCAATCTTTCCAAAGTATTTCATTTAAACTCAACATACAACCTGGCATCATGGCCTGAGCCAACCTTTTGATGGTTTTATCAATTTCGTTTTTTGACATGGTCTGTTGTTTACAAAGTGCTCCTGAAAAAAGAGACACAAGCACATAATAATAATAATAATTATTATTATTATTATTAGATTATTATAATTATTATTAGAACTATTATGATTATTATAATTATTATATTAATGCTAATTATTATATTAATTATATATAATATTATTGTCATATTTGCATATTTTACATAATAATAATAATATAATAATAATTATTTTTATTTTATTGTAATTATTATAATATTTTATTATTTTTAAAATATTTAAATATAAATATAAAATAATAAATAATAATAGCAGATTGCATGACAATTTTACAGATACAATAATACCAGGTGGACTGTTACGTGTAAAATATATAGTCTGCCATCCCCCGTAAATTTTGTCATATCAATGCGGCCCGCGAGTCAAAAAGTTTGCCCACCCCTGTTCTAGTAGATGCTACCGAGTCTACGTGTCAGGCTCAGCTGTTGCCGAGAGCATTTTTCCATTTGTTTAGCTAAATAAACATACTTTAGGCAGTTAAACAAAGTTTAGTGTGTGTTGTTGTCAGCATTTTCACACCGATTTTTTCTGCAAGTGAAAATGGGCTCCAAATATCGGGTTATCGGCCTCCTGGACTACTAATAATCGGCATTGCCCGTGAAGCAGTTTTTTTGTGAAAAGATAAATTTCAAGCAACTTTCACTTTGACAGAACTATTTTTTGCTTTTCTGACAGTTAAGATATGCCTTTATTCGTCCCTCAGTGGGGAAATTTGTATATTTATTTATTTTAAGATTTAGATAAAATATCTAAATAAAATATCTAAATAACGATACCAACATCACACACAAAAGTTACATCCAAAAAGCAATTATTTGCAAAATATAACACTTTTATATTACAATTTTAACATTTGGAACCGAACTGTGTGCATGCATGCGCTAAAATTGCTGCACGCTACACTCCTCTACGCTATCTCACTTCCTCCTTCCTGTCGTGTGTGATTTTCCTTTCACATCATTGCCTGCCAAGTTGTTATCGTATGCATTTCTTCCACCTTGTCGACGTTTTTATGGCTTAAAAATTGCTGTCGAGTGAACTTAATTAGCGGAGAGTTGGGTTATCCACTCTTTCTGCATCTCACGCAAAAAAAAAACAAAAACATGAATGCGTCTTTGGTACTGAAAGCCAATCACTGCATATGACTTTAATCAAAACATGATAAAAGTATATTCCACCACTTCCTAGTTGTGCACTGTAAGCATTATGGGAACTGAAGTTCTTTTAATGTAAACATAAAACAAATTTCTGCAATTTTTGTCACTCAGTTAAATAAAAAAGTTTGTTAACGCAGTCCTATATTATTCTTAAAGTAATAAGTCTCGTCTGAGTGCATCATGACACCCCTACATGCTATTATTGAGCATTTCTTCTAACACTCACCCTTTTCTCTGGTAGAGGCGGGATGATGATGTAAGGGTACGTGACCAGGAGGTATGTTCTGAGCAGCTCGAACTCGCTGTAGCGTCTCCATAGACAGTCTGGCGTGGTGGGTGATGACGCGTCTGCCACTGTGTCAGCTGGTCTGCAGAGACATTGTCATTGTTATTGTTGCAATATGACAAAAAAAAGTGAACAATGTTGCTTATCGAAGACCTACCGTGTTTCTATGAGGTAGACTGTATAGGTTTCCTGCATGTTGACTGTGTTCTTGCCTGTTCTCTTCTCTGCCTCTGCCACATTTATCTCTAGTTTTTTCAACAGTGAGGTCCCCTTTTCCACCATCTGCGAAGACAATGCATACTTAAACATAAAATAATGAATAGTGAAAACATAAAATAATAAGGTATGGCCATGTATTACAAATAATACACACATGATGTATAAGCAGCTGCTAACAGAGATCGTCTATTCACAGTCTTGTCAAGCATAGGTAAGTCACGAGACGCGAGAGCACTTCCTGTCTATCTCCTACTTCCGCCAAAGACATTCAATAAGCAAAATCCTTTTATAGTACATCAAGATCACTACAGTCCAGTTGAGATGTGGGAATTTACAGTAAATAACCGCTCGATATGGAAGCTAGCTAACAAGCTAGCACAGTAAGTTTATAACACTTCAGAGTGTCGCCGCTGACAAACAACTTCTTCTTTATTATTCACAAGCATCACTATAAAAGTGTCGTCAAATTCACATATATATTTTTTCGCTTTGTAAATATGTCAGCAAATAAATCTTGGGGCTTCGCCGCTTAACTGCTAGCTTAAACGGGCTAACTGGCTTGAAGTGCAGTGCAGTTGAAATGTGCGTCACGTAAATGAACATAAGCGCTTTTACTACCGTGTTAATGATGTTGTTCTCCGATTCCGTGGGCGTAATGTCGATGTTGCCGATCACTGCCACTTCTTCACGACTTCCAGAGTCTGCCATCATCATCATCAGTTGTTGCTGTTGCCTGCTGCCGACTGTGGTCAGCTGAGCTGGCGCATAGTGCGCATGCGTACTACTCTCCTACATTTACTGAACCAGGAAGCGGTGAGGGTAATTATTCATAAATTTATAATAATGAAATTCTAATGATCACTTTGTAGATTATTCTGAGTTCAACACTTTCCATTAGATTTAATGAGAATAAAAAACAATTAAACTGTGAATCAATATCATTTTTACCGACAGTATAATTGGATAATGTATTATTATATTATTATGGTATCATTATACTAAAAGCCTATTATACATTTCTGAGTAGTATTTCATATTGGAAAAGGTTACTGTCTAAACAACACACTATAAATAGTACTTTCAATATCTTAATACGCATATTTTATGTACTTTCAAACAATAATTGTTACTTTTATGAGTAAATATTCAAAAAAAATGCATATAATAATAATAATACCTTACCTTTCAGTTTTGATGTGCATCATTTGGCTATTAAAACACACATTTTTTTATCATGGGTTTTAGCAGTGCCTTTCAGTAAATACACAACATACTACTCCGTTACAGTAGAGTTTGTGTAACACACATTTTGTAACACAGGAAGTGAACAGCAATAAGCGCAGAAATAAATTACATTTCCATGCACTCTTTATCGGAGATGTTGAAAAAAAAAGTCATTTAATGCTTAATTTTTTTTTGTGCGCCAACCAATGCATTGGTCATCCATATGAATGACATCACCTGGTGGGAAAGGCTGCAAAGTGCAGCCACGCAGCGACGCGAGGCCGCAGTGTTGACGTCCTCACGGTGAGTCACGCAACGCTACCCCTTTTTCATCTTGACAATAAATGATGTGGAGCACCCCCGCAGATGGAACTCTGCGGAGCTGAGAATAGGTAGAAAGGTACTCGGTGGCTGTTTAATTCACACACCTGCGCCGTGTGACACCCAGTGGGACGCTTTCAAACACTGTTTCTTTTTCCCCTTGTCTTCCTCCTTGCATGCTGTTCCTTGAATGTCACAACTGCCTTTGCGACAACAGCGGATATGTTGAAGTATTCTCCTGCAAAACAACAGTGGAATGATTCATTTTCTCATTAACCACACATAACAACAGCGTATACAGTATATCAGTGCAAATGATGCTGTGGAAGAAGCTTGTCCTTAATGAAGCCCGCTGAGGCCTATATGAATGGTCCTCATTAAGGTGAATGGAGCACCTGAACGCACCACACAGACTCCTTCACAAGAGCATGCAGCACATTTATCGATGACTGATTTAGAACAATAGGGCGGCACGGCGGTCGAGTGGTTAGCACGCAGACCTCACAGCTAGGAAAACCAGGGTTCAATTCCACCCTCGGTAATCTCTGTGTGGAGTTTGCGTGGGTTTTCTCCGGGTACTCCGGTTTCCTCCCACATTCCCAAAACATGCTAGGTTAATTGGCGACTCCATTAATAGGTATGAATGTGAGTGTGAATGGTTGTTTGACTATACGTGCCCTGTGATTGGCTGGCCACCAGTCCAGGGTGTACCCCACCTCTTGCCTGAAGACAGCTGGGATAGGCTCCAGCACCCCCGCGACCCTCATGGCGGTTGAGTGGTTAGCACGCAGACCTCAGAGCTAGGATACCAGGGTTCAATTCCACCCTCTTGTGGAGTTTGCATGTTCTCCCCGTGCATGCGTGGGTTTTCTCCGGGTACTCCGGTTTCCTCCCACATTCCAAAAACATGCTAGGTTAATTAGCGACTCCAAATTGTCCATAGGTACGAATGTGAGTGTGAATGGTTGTTTGACTATACTTGCCCTGTGATTGGCTGGCCACCAGTCCAGGGTGTACCCCGCCTCTCGCCTGAAGACAGCTGGGATAGGCTCCAGCACCCCCGCGACCCTCGTGAGGATAAGCGGTAGAAAATGAATGAATGGAATTGCATCGGGGGCTGCACGGTGGTTGAGTGGTTAGCATGCAGACCTCACAGCTAGGATACCAGGGTTCAATTCCACCCTTGTGGAGTTTGCGTGGGTTTCCTCCCACATTCCAAAAACATGCTAGGTTAATTGGCGACTCCATTAATTGGCGTCCATAGACCTCACGGCGAGGATACCAGGGTTCAATTCCACCCTCGGCTATCTCAGTGTGGAGTTTGCATGTTCTCCCCGTGCATGCGTGGGTTTTCTCCGGGTACTCTGGTTTCCTCCCACATTCCAAAAAACATGCTAGGTTAATTAGCGACTCCAAATCGTCCATATGTATGAATGTGAGTGTGAATGGTTGTTTGACTATAAGATGTATTCCATGGTGGTTATTATTATTATTTTTCTTTCAAACCATGTATTTAATTCTATAGTACTTTTTCCAACCTAGCAGTCAAGTCAAGTCAATCATTCTTGCCGGCTTTAAGGGCAATATAAATAAACTTGACTTGACTAAACCTATAGTGTAAAATATTTTTATCGTCAATATTTTGCGGCAAATGAATATTGGATCCAAATATCAGTTATTGGCGCCCTTGACTACTAAAACTACGAATAAAGATGGCGGTCAATTAATGCTAGATTGTGGTAAAAAAAAAAGTACACTGACAGTTTGAAGCGTTTCTGTTTCAATAAACTTTGACCGACCTTGAACATTAATATATGTCTAATGCATAATATTCAGTTCTCATTAAAAAGATCCAAAGAAGTTTGTTTTCTTGATCAGTCAAGATGTCTCTGCCCCCCCCCAGTCTTTGACGGAGAGGACAAGAACAGTCTAAAAGTCATCGTGGCCGACCAAGCGCTGTCTGGGATGTAATTGCTGAAAGCTGGAATTCATCACAGTAGTTATTATAGCGTCGTTTCCCTTCCCTGCCCGCCACTCATGTAAGAACAGCGACTATAAAAAGCAGCAAAGCGTGTCTCCGTAAGCCAGGCGCCATTTAAGTCAAGTCAACAAACTGCTCCCCCAAAAAAAAAAAAAAAAAAAAATGGAAGGCGACGAGGGGAAAATGAAAAGAGCATTTTGAATTGTTTCCTTTTCCTGTTATCTCTCAGGTCCTGTGTTGTCTCCTATTAGCTGAATGACTGAAACTCATCTGGAGGAGAGAACTAACTGGGATTTTCCTTTGGGAATGCCTTGCCCTCATTGTGCCATCCTCCGAGTTAAGGAAAAAAAACAAATCACCGTTTTTCTCTTCCAACCTAAATGGGCATCTTCCTGTATTTGCCAATAAATAACATTTTAACAGGGAGAATCTGAGGCACTTTTAGTCTTCATTACTAGCGTCTGGCAGTTTGAGTCAAGTCCATAAAAAGAAAGTCAAGTCAATTTTCAACACTAACACAAAAGAGATAATGATATGGAGGAATTAGGCCAGAATCCATCATGCTAAATGTAGCCTCAATTACTTTTACACAAACCAGCGTACTTTATTTTGATATTATAAGGTAAACTAGCATTGTAGCATGAGCCTTCAACATCCATCCCAGGTTGGGTTGCAGCCTAAGCAGAGAAGGCCAGACTTTGTCCAGCTCCTCACAGTGAATCCGAAGGTTTTCCCAGGCCAGTTGAGAGACATAGTCTCTCCAATGTATCTTGGGTTTCAACCGAGGCCTCCTACTGGTCGGATGTTCCCCCGAACACCCCACAAACGCCCTGGAGGCATCCTAGTCAGATACCGAGCCACCTCATCTGGCTCATTTCTCCGTGATTTTGTCCTTTCTCTTGGCCGAAATGCTGGGATTCCATAGCCTCCTTCCCTATCACGACAATTCTGTTACGATTGGTCAGGGCTTGAAGGTCATCCCCACCCCCGTGTTGGAGAATTCTGCGTCGAACAGTGCCTTTGTTCATGAAACAGTTGTCCAGGAAGTGTGAAAACAGAGGAACAGTGACCGTGAGGTAGGTCTTTAGCTCCCCGGAAAATAAAATAGCTTTCCATTACTGCCTGACTTGTGTTTACATACACAATTCTTACATCAATTTCAATGAAAAAGAAGTTATTATCTGGGAAAACAATTAAAATTGGTTCAATCCCACCCTCGACCATCTCTGTGTGCATATTCTCCCCGTGCATGCGTGGGTTTTCTCCGGGTACTCCGGTTTCCTCCCACATTCCAAAAACATGCTAGGTTAATTGCCGACTCCAAATTGTCTATAGGTATGAATGTGAGTGTGAATGGTTGTTTGTCTATATGTGCCCTGTGATTGGCTCGCCACCAGTCCAGGGTGTACCACGCCTCTTGCCCAGAAAGACAGCTGGGATAGGTTCCAGCACCCACGCGACCCTTGTGAGGATAAGCGGTAGAAAATGAATGAATGAATTAAAATAGAAATATAAGGCATTGAGAAAACGCATTGAAAGACACAATGTAAGTAATAAGCGGTAGAAAATGAATGAATGAATGAATGAACAATTAAAATTGGATGATCACAGGAAAGATGGGCAAAATATGGGAGTTTCACAGGAAAATAAAAGGCTTCTTGGATTAAAATCAATTCCACATCAAGTGATGATTTCCGAAAACACATATAGAAAAAAACATTGATTAATATTGACAACACAGCACAGCAGATTATGGGAGCAATTTGCAACCCCCCCCCCCCCTTGTTTACCATATGGAAGGAGGAAGTTAGCATCAAAGGTGTTGCTATTTTCTTCCAACTGCATGACGGAAGGAAATATTTGTCACGCATTGAGTTTACAGCAAACAAAACAACACATCTGTTCAAAGTTGAGCCTCCATCCAAGTGTTGAACGCACTTTTTTTTTTTTTTATTACTCAGGTGTCAAATGTTCCCATTCAAAGAAGGATTCAAGAGTAAATGGTCACATTAAAAAATATATAAAATCAACAATAAAAATAAAATGGTTACACGGGTGGAAAGAAATTGGCTTCCCGTTGAGTAATGAAGAAGAAAAAAAAAAAAAATGCACAGATGTCCGGATTCATACCTGCGTGTTCGGTTTGCACACCTCTGCAGCCTTATTATATTCATCTCAGAAGTCTTTTTTTTTTTCGTTTACTAGCCATGCATACAAGTGACAGATAACACACGTTCGGTCAGTTTCTTGTTGCAGCTGGCACTTCCAATAAAAAATATTTACACTACCTTGAATGAATTAGTCTTTAGTATCATTACAACCACCACCTTTGCTATTAGTTTCTATATCAGGGGTCGGGAACCTTTTTGGCTAAGAGAGCCATGAAGGCCAGATATTTTAAAATGTGTATCTGTGAGAGCCATATACATTTTTTTAAACATTGAATGCAATAAAATGCGTGCATTTTTATGTAAGACCAACAGTTTTAGATATAATGGGCTCTAATTACGTAGACCAGGCACACTACCCCACGCCAATGGGGTGTGGCCAGCATACTTTCGTGAGCAGCGCAGTGTCTAATAATAAATCAAATACTTGCTGCCATTAATGCAACTTCTGCTGCTGCATAGTTTTGAACCGTATTCAGTATATTTCATTCTTTTGGCCATCTTCACCAGAAGGCTTGGTTCTGCAGCTTTAGCTATTTGACTAAAGGAGGAAAGTTTACATTTACATGTTTTTTTGACATCTCAATGACCGAGGTAGACTACAGCATTACCCAGTAATAATCAAGTTTTGGTGTTTGACCTGGAAAATATCATCAGGAAAGATGGATATGGTCAGCCGTATTGCAGCAGAATATAGATGGACGAATTAAAATGCATAAGAAAGTTGTTGATTTTTAATATTATTTTTCTGTGATGGTTTACTTTAAAATGTTAGCAAAAATGCATTTTTATTGTGGTAAGAAATGCTTGAGAGCCAGATACAGTCATCAAAAGAGCCCTACCTGGCTCCCGAGCCATAGGTTCCCTACCTCTGTTCTATAGGAATATAAGAAAAAAATGGCATTTCATTTGGTGGGAAAATGACCAACAAAGGCGGGATGCTGAGATTAGATCAACATTTCTTGAATTGACTGTGGCGTGTTCTGAACTCCTGCTTTCATATTGAACTTGCATGAAGCACAACGCTTTTGAGAGACAAACTAAACATGGGGGTGAAAAAAAAAAAAAAAAGTTCAGAAATTTCCGAAAACGACTCCTCTGCTGGTTCGAGCCAAGTAGTGCACTACGTTTTAAGTTCGATTGCATCATGATTTACATTACACAAATGAATAATTCTGCATTTTTAAAGCAAATTGTCTGAAATTGTGTGGAAGACTACGATGTTTAACTTTAAAAAAAAAAAAAAGTGAAAAAAAAAAAACAATAAAATGCTTTTAGGTCACCTCTTTGGTTCAGCCCCGGCGATGAGTAGAAAAAACACCGCACAAAATGTACACAAATCCAATCCTTTCTAAATATTTGAAGCAAAGGGATCTAGGAAATCTGATTCTGATGTTGTGTGCTGGTTTCTCACAGTAAATGCGTCATGGAAACAAAAGCGAAACCACATTAGGGTGAAATGTTACCTTGGGAGAAAAAAACGAAAAGAAAGGAAATCCCTTAAAAGGTGAAAACAGCAACATAAGGCGAGGGTATGTTATTTTATCCGTCGATGTCATTCCTCACATGATGAATATTAGGCTTAAATCAAGCCATGGTGTTCAACCTTTTAATTGGCGTGTGCATGTGTGTGAGCGTGCTAAGTGCGTCTCTCTCTCTCTCTCTCTCTGCCGCCATTGTTGGCTATTGTATATTGCAAGACGAGCAGCAGGGGTCGTCCTTGTCAGGCTGGGCGGCGTAGTCCATCTGCCGCACGATCTCGGCAAACAGTTCGTCCACCATGGTTTTGCTCTTGGCCGAGGTCTCCATGAAGGGGCAGCCCCACTCCTCGGCCAGGGCCTGGCCCTCGCTGGACGAGACCTCCCTCTCGCTCTCCAGGTCCACTTTGTTGCCGACTAGGATCACGGGAACCTTCTCGTACCTGAAGGCAGCACACAAACATGTCAGCTGAGGGGTTGGTTGGTTTTCTACTTAAAAATAGTATCATTCAGATAAAAAATGGAGGAGAAGGAGGGCCTTGTGTGTGTATTTCCCTGCATTTATCCAAAAAGGAGACTGAGGGCAGAAAGAAATCGGACTCTAGACTTATTTTTAACTGTGTGTCCTCAAATCCTACATCGACAAAGTGCTACCAATGAGCAAGCAAAAGCTAAAAAAAATGGAGGAGGAGGAGGGCCTTGTGTGTGTATTTCCCTGCATTTATCCAAAAGGAGACTGAGGGCAGAAAGAAATCGGACTCTAGACTTATTTTTAACTGTGTGTCCTTGAATCCTACATCGACAAAGTGCTACCAATGAGCAAGCAAAAGCTAAAAAATGAAGGAGAAGGAGGGCCTTGTGTGTAATTCCCGTGCATTTATCCAAAAAGAGACTGAGGGCAGAAAGAAATCGGACTTTAGACTTATTTTTAACTGCGTGTCCTCGAATCCTACATCGACAAAGTGCTACCAATGGGCAAGCAAAAGCTAAAAAATGGAGGAGAAGGAGGGCCTTGTGTGTGTATTCCCCTGCATTTATCCAAAAGGAGACTGAGGGCAGAAAGAAATCGGACTTTAGACTTATTTTTAACTGCGTGTCCTCGAATCCTACATCGACAAAGTGCTACCAATGAGCAAGCAAAAGCTAAAAAACGGAGGAGAATGAGGGCCCTGTGTGTGTATATTCCCCTGCATTTATCCAAAAGGAGACTGAGGGCAGAAAGAAATCGGACTCTAGACTTATTTTTAACTGTGTGTCCTCGAATCCTACATCGACAAAGTTTTACCAATGAGCAAGCGAAAGCAGTTTACAATTGAATGCAGCTAAATGTACTGCAAAAAAAGGCCAGTAAGGATAATTCATCATGCCGCCTACAGAGAACATACTAACTCCTTATTTCTAAAATCACAAATACTTCAACTTGCTGATATAGTTCATCTTCAAAACAGCTAAAATAATGCATAAGGCTAAAAATAACCAATTAGCTAAAAATGTCATTCAATACTTCTCTACAAGAGAGGAGAAATATGATCTCAGGGAAGAAGTACATTTGAAACACTTCTATGCTAGGACTACTACGTTATGCTAGCCATAGCATTTCAGTATGTGGAATCAAACTATGGAATGGATTGAGTAAGGAAATCAAACAATGCAAAACGATGAGCCAATTCAAGAAACAATACAAGCAGTTGATGTTTGCTAAATACAAGGATGAAGAGTCTTGAACCAGTCATGATGTGCTATACATATCACTATATTGACACTTACTATGGTACCCATTATGGCATTGGATGCTCATATCACCTTGGACTTGTACTACAAGTGATGCATTATTAAAAACAACAACAACAAAAAAATTTATACCTTATAGAAAGCAGGAAGTGAACAAATGTAACAGTTACTGATTGTCAAAGTACCAGATGGAGGGGTAGGATTTAATAAGCTTTGCTTCTTCCTACTCCTATCGGACATGTGGAACTGTGAACTGATTATGTGATGCATTCAATTGTAATCTAATGCATGTTCAAATGAAATTAAACCATTACCATTTGTAGTCGCTTCCACCTTCCCAGGTGTTATTGTACTGTTGTACAAGGTGTAGATTTGTAGAAGTATTTTTCATGTCAAGGACCCGGCATATCTCTGCTCAGCCGCATGTTTCACCATAAAATTAGCTCCCTGAGAGAGAGGAGTCTATTTCATTTTGAGCTACTCATGAATACGCGAGTGGACTTTAATCTTAAATAGCCTCTTGCCGAAAAAAGACGATGTTTAACCAAGAGGGGGATACGGTTCATCCTACAGTACATTTAATATAGTGAATAGGGAATATTCATTCATCAAATGCCAGACTAATGTCGATGTTATGTTTATGTTCATTCATTCATTTTCTACCGCGGACAGTGCTGGAGCCTATCCCAGCTGTCTTTGGGCGAGAGGCGGGGTACACACCTATGCACAATTTACAGTATCTAATGAACCTAATGCTGGTTTTTGGATGTGGGTGGAGGAATTCTAGCAATCCCATGACAGCGAGAAGGACCCAAAAGCATACATCCCAATTGTCACACTTACAGTGTTTCATCAGTAACCTGCGCTGCTGCCTGACTCAGCAAAAAAAAAAAAAAAAAAAAAAAAGGACAGGGAGAGCCGACAGAAACACTTACAGTGATAGGGACGGGTATATGACAAAATTTCCTTGATCAACCATGGAGAAAATGACCAATTCATCAATTGTTACTTTGTGAAATACAGTCATCCCTCATTTATCAAGGTTAATTGGTTCCGGACCCGACCTGGAAAACTAATTCCATTGAGGTAGGATTCAATAGGAATAAACTGAATACTGTTGTAGTTATACTGAATATAATTGTAGTTATGATACAGAGAATCTAACTGTGGTTTATAACATTATTAGAGCCCTCTGGACATTAAATAACACCCCTATAATTTTAGAAATTAGAAATAAATAAATAAGATAACATAGACATAGGGTGGCACGGCGGTCGTGTGCACAGCTAGGAGACCAGGGTTCAATTCCACCCTCGGCCATCTCTGTGTGGAGTTTGCATGTTCTCCCCGTGCATGCGTGAGTTTTTTCCGGGTACTCCGGTTTCCTCCCACATTCCAAAAACATGCTAGGTTAATTAGCGACTCCAAATTGTCCATAGGTATGAATGTGAGTGTTAATGGTTGTTTGTCTATATGTGCCCTGTGATTGGCTGGCCACCAGTCCAGGGTGTACCCCGCCTCTCGCTTGAAGACAGCTGGGATAGGCTCCAGCACCCCTCGCGACCCTCATAAGGGAAAAAGCGGTAGAAAATGAATGAATGTTCTTCTTTCTGGGCTGCACGGCGGTCGAGTGGTTAGCGCGCAGACCTCACAGCTAGGAGACCAGTGCTCAATGCCACTCTGTGTGGAGTTTGCATGTTCTCCCCATGCATGTGTGAGTTTTTTCCAGGTACTCCGGTTTCCTCCCACATTCCAAAAACATGCTAGGTTAATTAGCGACTCCAAATTGTCCATAGGTATGAATGTGAGTGTGAATGGTTGTTTGTCTATATGTGCCCTGTGATTCGCCGGCCACCAGTCCAGAGTCCACCCCGCCTCTCGCTAACAGACAGCTGGGATAGGCTCCAGCACCCCCGCGACCCTCGTGAGGAAACGAATGAATGTTCTTCATTCTATTAGAGTAGCTTATGCAACTTGTGTGGCTCACTGGAGGCCTCATTGTTACACAGAGACATCTGGTATACAGCAGGGGGGGCTATATATAGTCATAATAACAGAGGAGGAAACTTGTGCTCCCAGGAGGTGTGAGACACTGGCTGCCAAAGATACCCAAGCTCCAAAAAAAAGGTGTTGACCACTCAGTGTCTGGTCCAGGCATTCACACTTGACAGTAATATACATACAATGTATTCTACGTTATGCAGACGTATTGTATATGTGACAAATAAAGCACAAGCCTGACAATATGCTAAGTTTGGTTATGCTAGCGTAGTGACACAAACACAAGTAAACAACATGTCACTAGCCTTGAGCTTGTGAGTCCCCGGGTCGCACACGCTGGTTTACTATGACCGCCCCATTCCCAGACACGTCTCATATATAATGCATGATGCATCAACTCACATAGGTCTCGCTGATGGATGGCGAAAGACATCACCGACTGGCTCAAGACTCGCGTTTTTTGGTTTTAAACAACGCTGCCAAGATGCAAAGGGAGGATAACAGGCGGCTTCTTCACAATCGCTATTTTAGGGAGGTTCCGACTGAGTCAGAGAATTACAAGCGTCTCTCTCTTTTTTGGCACATGTGAAGATATAATCGAGATCTCTCCTATGTCTTTTGTAAACAACCTAAGACAAGAACGCTGTTTGAAAAGAAGATCAAGGACGGTATTTCAAAAACAGGGGATTCTCCCACGGCGCTACAAAAGTGGCGTTGCCGCTTTCTTCGCTGCCTGATGCTTCAAACAGATGACAGGGACTTTGTAGCCAAGAGTATTAAAACTAGTAGTGAAACAATTCCTCGAGTAATTCAAGTACCTCGATTACAAACAGTACTTTTTTCTGCCTTGAATTTAAGAAATAAAACTGCTGATTATGTAAAAAAATGAAACTAATTAGTCATTCATTCATTCATTTTCTACCGCTTATCCTCATGTGGGGGGGTGGGGGTGCTGGAGTCTATCCCAGCTGTCTTTGGGCGAGAGGCGGGGTACACCCTGGACTGGTGGCCAGCCAATCACAGGGCACATATAGACAAACAACCATTCACACTCACATTCATACCTATGCACAATTTGGAGTCGCTAATTAACCTAGCATGTTTTTGGAATGTTGGCAGAAACCGGAGTACCCGGAGAAAACCCACGCATGCACGGGGAGAACATGCAAAACTCCACACAGAGATGGCCGAGGGTGGAATTGAACCCGAGTCTCCTAGCTGTGAGGTAACTTGCGCGCTAACCACACGACCGCCGTGCAGCCCTACAAAAAAAGTTCATTCATTCATTCATTTTCTACCACTTATCCTAACGAGGGTCGTGGAGGATGCTGGAGCCTACCCCCAGCTGTCTTCGGGCGAGAGGCGGGGTACACCCTGGACTGGTGGCCAGCCAATCACAGGGCACATATAGCCAAACAACCATTCACACTCACATTTATACCTATGGACAATTTGGAGTTGCTAATTAACCTAGCATGTTTTTGGAATGTGGGAGGAAACCGGAACAAAACAGGGAGAACATGCAAACTCCACACAGAGATGGCCGAGGGTGGAATTGAACCCTGGTCTCCTAGCTGTGAGGTCTGCGCGCTAACCACACGACCGCCGTGCAGCCCAACTACAATTGTAATACTAAAATATACAAAAAAAAATTCATTTTTGAGTGTCTGGAACAAGGCATTGCACTGCATTATTTCTTATGGGAAAAATTAATTAGCATATGATTTCCTACACTAACAGAATCGCAGCATCGGCCAATAAAAACAGAATTTTCTGTTGGTAATGGTTTCATTTTTTGCATACACTTTATAATGGAATACATCACACAATACAAATTGCAGTTCCACATGTCCAAAAGGAGTCGGAAGAACAGTAGCCACGTATACATAGACCCAAATATTCCAATTCCATTCGATTTATTTGTTCAAACAGAAAGAATCGAACCTTGTATACACCTCATTCCAAAAGAAAAGGGCCAATCCGAATGAATATATCCTCGGTTTCACAGGGGTGGAATATTCCTTTCCCAAATCCGATTGAGGTATGGAAAGGTATAAATATTAAAAATTTCCTGCCAATTTAGGGCGGCACGGCGGTTTGGTGGTTAGTGCGCAGACCGCACAGCTAGGAGACCAGGGTTCAATTCCCACCCTCGGCCATCTCTGTGTGGAGTTTGCATGTTCTCCCCGTGCATGCGTGGGTTTTCTCCGGGTACTCCGGTTTCCTCCCACATTCCAAAAACATGCTAGGTTAATTGGCCACTCCAAATTGTCCATAGGTATGAATGTGAGTGTGAATGGTTGTTTGTCTATATGTGCCCTGTGATTGGCTGGCGACCAGTCCAGGGTGTACCCCGCCTCTCGCCCGAAGACAGCTGGGATAGGCTCCAGCACCCCCCGCGACCCTCGTGAGAAAAAGCGGTAGAAAATGAATGAATGAATGAATGGTGCCAATTTAACAAAATAACGAGGTACGATTAGCAGGCCCTATGTTAGCCTACAGTGCCTCTCCACTTCAGTCAGTTATGATGGGCGCTAGCCGCAGGTAAAGATTATATATAATGGATGTATGGATGGTGGTAAGGGTTTTTCATCAAATTCAGTACAAAATGCGCAAGCCTCCTGCAGACGGGCTGTGCAAACATGGAGTTTTATCACTTGATCTCCTCGCTTTTCCTCATCGCTCTCTGACCATGGCGCCGATATTTACATAGCCGCTAAAGCCACCAATCACAGTGTGTCCCTGGAATGAGGAGTGATGAGGTTTTTTCACGGCGCATTCACGCGGGGTCCACCGTGTAATCATGTGTACCCGTAGCCTCTGATGGATGCTGACAGGCTTCAGAGAGAGAACGATGCACGGCCCGGCGCCCCTGGCCTCTGCCGATGCGGTTTGTGACAGGTCACCGATGTTGTGGCAGCGAGGTGGGACGAACATTATCTGGAATTTTTAACGACTTCATGGAAGAATGTGCTATGAATTTGTGTCTCTCTGTCGATCTAATATAATGTCAACGTTGCACTTTTAAAATGCACATAAAGTAGCAAACACGACGTGTAGGAGTTAGCGTGTCAAGCGTGCAAAGCCTCATGCTGGTGTTAGGCGTGAAAATCACAAAAAATCACATAATAGCCAGGCTGCATCTGGTGTGTGAGAGCACACATGTATACATTAGCATATAAACACACAGGAAGTAGCGTCTCAGCTCATACGGGATGGAAACACACCGGCCTCATTACTTCATTCATATTTGTGGCGGTGTTAAAAAAGTAGCAAACATTACGGTACGTGTCATTTGTGCTAGCAAATGCGCGCTAACCACTCGACCAAGTCATGCAGCTCCCGGGTGCTTCCTCAATAGGTGCTGGTGCGTCGCAGTCGTGCTTTTGTGATATGCCATGTCAATTTTTACATAGGTCACAAACCACCGCATCATTACTTTTGGATAATTTGGAGTCGCTAATTAACCTAGCATGTTTTTGGAATGAGGGAGGAAACCGGAAAAAAACAGGGACAACATGCAAACTCCACACAGAGATAGCCGTAGTTGGAATTGAACTCGGGTCTCCTAGCTGTGTGGCCTGCGCGCTAACCACTCGACCAAGCCATGCAGCTCCCGGGTGCTGGTGCGTCGCAGTCGTGCTTTTTGATATGCCATGTCAATTTTTACATAGGTCACAAACCACCGCATCATTACCTTTGGACAATTTGGAGTTGCTAATTAACCTAGCATGTTTTTGGAATGAGGGAGGAAACCGGAAAAAAATAGGGACAACATGCAAACTCCACACAGAGATAGCCGAAGTTGGAATTGAACTCGGGTCTCCTAGCTGTGTGGCCTGCGCGCTAACCACTCGACCAAGCCATGCAGCTCCCGGGTGCTGGTGCGTCGCAGTCGTGCTTTTGTGATATGCCATGTCAATTTTTACATAGGTCACAAACCACTGCATCATTACCTTTGGATAATTTGGAGTCGCTAATTAGCCTAGCATGTTTTTGGAATGAGGGAGGAAACCGGAAAAAAACAGGGACAACATGCAAACTCCACACAGAGATAGCCGAAGTTGGAATTGAACTCGGGTCTCCTAGCTGTGTGGCCTGCGCGCTAACCACTCGACCAAGCCATGCAGCTCCCGGGTGCTGGTGCGTCGCAGTCGTGCTTTTGTGATATGCCATGTCAATTTTTACATAGGTCAGAAACCACCGCATCATTACCTTTGGACAATTTGGAGTCGCTAATTAACCTAGCATGTTTTTGGAATGTGGGAAGAAACCGGAGTAAACGCGGAGAAAACCCACAATGCGAACTCCACATAGAGTTGGCCGAGGGTGGGATTGAACTCGGGTCTCCTAGCTGTGAGGCGCTAACCACTCGTCCGACTGCAGGTACACTTAGAGAAACATTTTTTTTTCATATTTTTGTACCCAGACAGGTAACAAAATATTACACTTAATAACACTTTGGATGTCCAACAAATAGTGCAATAGGGTATAAACTGTACCTTAAGGCTCCCTACATGTACACACCAAACAGCCTCATACCTTCTGTGGATGCCCAGACTATGTAATATGCTTGTTAAATAAAATATGTCCGCCCACTAACATGACCCCGGTTATCCCCCTGGCTTAGTGACTAAAAGGTGTAGCTATTCTTCAACAAAGTGGAGTACAGAGGGAGATGTTTTCATCATGTTATGAATGGGAGACTTCATTGAGATCATATTGAGGTGTATTATGATAGAATAATGGCTGCAGAACACACCAAAATTGAGCCTGTTGGCCTATTGTACTGTATATAGAGGCCCACCCTTGCACCATAGGGCCTATATGTATGTATATGTACAGTATGCATGTGTGTGTATGTGTGTGTGAGATTCCACCAACCTTTTCACTCTTATGATCTGGTCTCTCATGGGTTTTATGTCCTGGAAGCTCTGTTGATTAACAAGGCTGTAGACCAGAATAAACCCTTGGCCGTTCTTGATGTAAAGGTCCCGCATGGAAGCGAACTGCTCGGTACCGGCGGTGTCAAGGATCTCCAGCACCGACGGCGAGGAGTCCACCTCGATCTCTTTGCGGTAGAAGTCCTCTATGGTGGGGTCGTACTTCTCAATGAACGTCCCGGTGACAAACTGCACCGTGAGGGCGGACTTGCCCACCCCTCCGCTGCCCAGGACCACCACTTTGTACTCGCGCATTGTGTATTCAATGAAGCCGTGTCACATTCACCATTTTGTGTGGGCCGTTTAAGGCGGTTGTTGATGATAACACAGTCCGAGCTCGACTCTCTTCTCGGCTACGGCAGAGCACAAAGACCCGGCGCTCCGACACGGGGCTTCATTGTGGCAAATTCCCCCCTACGCAGGCCATGAACTTGACGGCTACGCCACCATTCGTAAAGTGGTGGGTACGAGGAAAGAAAGCTATTGTTTTTCATGTGTTTAGACACAAAAAACAACAAAGTTCTGTTCAAAAATACCAAGACTTACTTGCCCCCCCCTCCTCCAAAAAATAACCAAGGAACCTACGCGCGCTTTCAAAGCAAACCCGGAAATAGCCGCGATAACTAACTAAACACTTTAACGATTTCTATGTTTCTTTTTCACCATCTCGACCGCGGCTCTCCTTTCCTCTCCAGTGCAATGCCAGCCGCCATAGTCTCGGGTGGAGACCCACGGCCGCTGCGTAAGCAACCACCCCCCCCGGGTCCTCTCTCGGCTACCGTAGCGAGGCAAAAGCGCCCGCAAGAGCCCGCCCTCTTCTTTCCTGTGATTGACGTTTGAGAACACCAATGGCGGCGTCAGTGGTTTGCAACCATTGAATGGGAATCCAGAGTAGCGATTGGATGTTTCTTATTTCCGTTCATGTGTTAAAATATAGATATATATATATAAAAAACCATCATTCGGTTGCCCCAGTGACACAAGAGCAGCACCCGTCCAATCACGGAGGCAGTTCGGGGACGTGTATCCAGGAGGAGGAGAAAGAGCCGGATGTTGTTGCTATGGTAACACTGCATTGTCGTTGCCTACCCAAATTTGAGAATGGTGTATTTATTTATTTACAAATACGCTCATTGGGTACATCAGCACAATCTAATGACATCACAAGCAAGAAAAATATTATATTTGTTTTTAAAATATTTGAAAGAGATTGACACTGCCTGAAATTACTGTAGTTTGTGTTGTATTTTAAATGTTTTAACTACAAATTATTAGAAACACTTCTCAGCATGGTGATTGTATTTGCTGTGCCAAGTGTGTACTTAACAATTCTCAATGAAAATGTTGAATAATTGAGTAAAAAAAAAAACATATTTGAAAGTATATGAAACTAAATAAAAGCCATTACAGTATTTGAAGGTAAAATGTTAAAACAAAAAAAAAACACAGTAGATGACAGCATTGTCTTTACTTGACAGTGTTTATTGACAATATTGTTTTTTTTTAAATATAATTTAGAAATCACTAGTCACATGAAATGGATCATTACACACAGTAAATTAAGATCAATTATTATGAGAGAATGAATTTTTTAAAGTTAGGTCCGGTGTTAAAAGCTGCAGATGACACTGGCCCCTTTCATCAACATTAATATTAATGTGACTATTGATAGCAGTATGACATCATCATCATCATCATCATCATCAGTGCATCATTATCCCCACACTATTATTTGATTTGGAATTAAATGCAATTACCAGCATATGATGAAGACTAAGGCGAAGATGACAAAAAAGCATCTTGACTGCTGTGAAAGTGCTTAAAAGGAAATGTTTTCCATCAGTCAGTCACACAGAACATTCTGTTTTGTTTTGTTTTTTGTGTCTGGGCAAGCAAAATTAGGATTTTTGGTAGCATTTCTTAAAAATAAACCTGAAATCTGAAAAGTTTTGTGGATTATTTACTGCAGTAAATTAAGAAAAAGACATCACTACTATCAAAATAAAAAAATCACATATGATGCACTGAACTGTGTCCAACCTTGTAACGTAAAGTGAAATATGTGACAATACAATCTAACGTTTTTTTTTTTTTTTCCATCACTGCAACAAGAGACAGAGGAACAATTATGACTCTTAACAAGATAAGGACTTTTTTTTTTTTCCCCACATACAATGCACTTTTTGTTACGTCAACAATTCTACAGTCTTGCTCGGAGCTCCGACATCCTGAACACCAACTGACGACTTTTATGTAGGCAGTGAGATCAATTCCCTCACTTAGGGAAAAATCTCAACAAAAAAAGTCACTTTTAAGAAGTTACATTCAAGGAGTAAATATGTTTTAGTGTGTTCTTTAGTTAATGTTACATACAGACAGACAGCAACAATAAAATCCACAATAAAAAATAGGAAATTATGGAGAGGAAATAAAAGATAACTTTGTAAGTAAGATTTCCTGAATGAATCAAAACATGCTCAGTCAGTGACACAAATAAATGTTTCAATTGGTTAACAGAATGTATACAATGTCCCTGTACTACACTTCACGTTTTTCCTTAAATTCTAATTATCGTCACGTTTGACTATTAAGAAACATTTCTGGGGAAGACTACAAAACTACAAACTCATCTTAAATAGGAAATACAATAAAAATCAAAGAATCGCTAATAATGAGGGTACATAAATAAGAAATAATCATGAAAGTCTTCACAAAAGCATTTTAAGACGTCTTTCTACATCCGATTTAAATAGATTCAACAGGGCGAGATCATCCGAAGCCTCTTAAAAATGACAACTCTTTAGGCACTTGTAACATTCAAATAAAGACAGCGATGGAACGGTTAGACTAACGGTTCCACACCGTGGTCACACTTCACTGCCCGTCATGTTAATTTATCGACTAAAAAGCTTATTTTTGTCTGTAACCAAGAGGGAAATATATATGTTGAATCTTTGTCCACTAGCAGAGAGAGAGAAAAAGAGAGAGAGACCCTTCGAGTGTGGGGGTCCTACAATTTTGATGTCAGCGAACAAACTTTCTATGCAATGCAAAGGCACACCAGGTGGGGGAGCACTGCCGCACGCTTCGGGGGGGGCCTTAGTCCTGCGGGACTTCATCTCCAAGAAAGTGGATATATAAGTTGAAATATAAGTGCTTTTAGCTTATTTCTTTAAAATAATTTGAATCTGGCATAAGGTTAAAAACAATCGTTACATTTGTTTGTGTGATGCATTCAAGAAAGTAGAACACATGGCCACCATACCATGTACACACACACATCTGATTTGACTATTTACAATCGTCAGAATGTCAAGAAATAACATTTATGTTTGTACCGATAGCTGTTAGTATAGTATGTTTATATATTCCAGTACATTGCCTATGTTTGAGTTACTGTATTTTTTTTCCCAATTGCTATGGGGGAATAAATATGATGCTTATTACAACAACTTTACAGGTGCCACTTACGGTTCAAAAAAATGAGCTACTGTACGTCGTTGATGACTCCATCCTATTGACTGGTGATGCATTCAGCATGCTGGTTGCAGGTGACGTGCGCCGTGAACACCGTATGTACACACGGGTTGCCGTTGTTGGACTGCAGCACTGTGGCACTGTGTTCTGTTTGTGGTGGTTACTTCAGAATGATCTGTTTCGGGGGGGGCAAAAAGAAGTAAATTTGTAAAATGACAAAGAAGTGACCAGATGAAATGTTGTTGGTGTCCAGTTCTCTCGTCATATATTGCCATATCAAAAAAAAATGATTGGGTGAGAGTGTGTTTTGGTTAGAGAACGGTTTCATGACGCAAACCAAGGTTCCCCTGTTTTTAGAAAATGTTTCCATAACAAGTAAATTTGTAAAATGACAAAGAAGTAACCAGTTCACTCATCATATATTGCCATATCGAAAAAAATTGATTCGGTGAGAGTGTGTTTTGGTTAGAGAACGGTTTCATGACGCAAACCAAGGTTCCCCTGTTTTTAGAAAATGTTTCCATAACAAGTAAATTTGTAAAATGACAAAGAAGTAACCAGTTCTCTCATCATATATTGCCATATCGAAAAAAATTGATTCGGTGAGAGTGTGTTTTGGTTAGAGAACGGTTTCATGACGCAAACCAAGGTTCCCCTGTTTTTAGAAAATGTTTCCATAACAAGTAAATTTGTAAAATGACAAAGAAGTGACCAGATGAAATGTTGCTGGTGTCCAGTTCTCTCATCATATATTGCCATATCGAAAAAAATTGATTCAGTGAGAGTGTGTTTTGGTTAGAGAACGGTTTCATGACGCAAACCAAGGTTCCCCTGTTTTTAGAAAATGTTTCCACAACAAGTAAATTTGTAAAATGACAAAGAAGTGACCAGTTCTCTCATCATATATTGCCATATTGAAAAAAAATGATTCGGTGAGAGTGTGTTTTGGTTAGAGAACGAATTCATGACGCAAACCAAGGTTCCCCTGTTTTTAGAAAATGTTTCCATAACAAGTAAATTTGTAAAATGACAAAGAAGTGACCAGATGAAATGTTGCTGGTGTCCAGTTCTCTCGTCATATATTGCCATATCGAAAAAAATTGATTCGGTGAGAGTGTGTTTTGGTTAGAGAACGGTTTCATGACGCAAACCAAGGTTCCCCTGTTTTTAGAAAATGTTTCCATAACAAGTAAATTTGTAAAATGACAAAGAAGTAACCAGTTCTCTCATCATATATTGCCATATCGAAAAAAATTGATTCGGTGAGAGTGTGTTTTGGTTAGAGAACGGTTTCATGACGCAAACCAAGGTTCCCCTGTTTTTAGAAAATGTTTCCATAACAAGTAAATTTGTAAAATGACAAAGAAGTGACCAGATGAAATGTTGTTGGTGTCCAGTTCTCTCGTCATATATTGCCATATCAAAAAAAAATGATTGGGTGAGAGTGTGTTTTGGTTAGAGAACGGTTTCATGACGCAAACCAAGGTTCCCGTTTTTAGAAAATATTTCCATAACAAGTAAATTTGTAAAATGACAAAGAAGTGACCAGATGAAATGTTGCTGGTGTCCAGTTCTCTCATCATAAATTGCCATATCGAAAAAAATTGATTCGGTGAGAGTGTGTTTTGGTTAGAGAACGGTTTCATGACGCAAACCAAGGTTCCCCTGTTTTTAGAAAATGTTTCCATAGCAAGTAAATTTGTAAAATGACAAAGAAGTGACCAGTTCTCTCATCATATATTGCCATATCAAAAAAAATTAATTCGGTGAGAGTGTGTTTTGGTTAGAGAACGGTTTCATGACGCAAACCAAGGTTCCCCTGTTTTTAGAAAATGTTTCCATAACAAGTAAATTTGTAAAATGACAAAGAAGTGACCAGATGAAATGTTGCTGGTGTCCAGTTCTCTCGTCATATATTGCCATATGGAGCCAGCATATTGAATGATGATTGACAGTACTTCAGATTTCAACTTGCACATGCAGATTCTAATTGTTATCTGCATGTAAAACTATCATAGGAAAACCAAGCAAATGTGTTTTGTGTTAACATTTTTGGCTTTCTGGAACAGATTCTTTAGATTTACATTGTTTCTTGTGAAAAAAATTGATTCGGTGTGAGTGTGTTTTAGTTAGAGAACGTTTCATGACGTAAACCAAGGTTCCCCTGTTTTTAGAAAATGTTTCCATAACAAATAATGAAATAATGTGTTCCAGGGTCAAGGTTTTTATAAAAAATTGTACAGGTTATATGAATATAAACTTTATTTTTATAAAACACATTTTAAAATAAATGTATAGTATAAAGTAATTTTAATGTAGGTGTAGTGTTTAAAGACATTTCATATAGGGACTTTTTGTCTTAGCTGTCGGTATAAACATGAATTAATTTCCAATGCCGGTATGCTGGAGCCTATCCCAGCTGACATTGGGAGGGAGGCGGGCTGCACCCTGAACTGGTAGACAGCCAATCGCAGGGCACAAACAACTTTTCTCAATCCCATTTATCCCTATGGACAATTTAGAGTCGCCAATTAACCTAGCATGTTTTTGGAATGTGGGAGGAAACCGACGCATGCACGGGGAGAACATGGAAACTCCACACAGAGATGACCGAAGGTGGAATCGAACTCGCTCCTGGTCTCCTCGCTGTGAGGCCTGCGCGCTAACCACTTGTGCACCATGCAGCCGAGTTTGAATTAATTAATTTCATATCACATTACTCAAATTGTACTTTTTAATGTTTTTTTTTGGTTCTATGGTTATCATCACATATTTGTCACCATTTTTACCCTTACGTAGAACATGCAAACTCCACACAGAGATGGCCGAGGGTGGGATTGAACTCGGGTCTCCTAGCTATGTGGCCTGTGCGCTAACCACTAATACACCATGCAGCCGGATCAAAGTTAAGCTTACAAAAATCAAATACATTGTTTGGCCTCCTGTGCGAACCAATGTAAACGTGAAAACGATACGATGTCATGGCGAATGACTACTTCACGTGTCTGGGAGGTGAGTCTCTTCACATTAAAACTAAAAAGCAGCTTACTTAGCTGCCAATTCCAACTCTGATATAGACTTTGTAGCCACAATGTGCTAAGCCTTGAAGAGAGAACAGTATGTGCTATTTTCTTGTTTCTTTTCTATGGTTATCATCACACTTGTCCCTCTTTGCCACAACTGATACTTTTGTGTAGTGGCCTCACAAAAACAAAACAAAAAAAAAATCATTACAACACACTTACGGGGGTAATCTTTTAGACTTGTGCTTTGCCACACTTCCATATATTTCCAAATTGTACAAATATTTACTATATATTGAAATTCATATTGCACGACCTCGCTACCTGGGAACACATTTGTGGAAGTACTGTATTCTATGTAATGACAAAGACATTGTGAAGAGCAAAAAAAAAATTAAAAAAAAGGCATGCGGAAATCATTGACACAGAAGTATTTGCAGACGTGAAAGTGTTCTCTACAAGTGTAGCCTGTCCTAGTAGCCAGTCGAAGGCACATGAAGCTCAATGACAGCCGATGCAAGCAGGGACACGAAGCGACTCCGTCGATTTAAAAAAGCACAAGGTTGTCTCGACTAAAAGCCTTAAAGAAAAAAACAAAAACAAAAACAAAAAAGGAGCAAACCTGATTGGTTGGTGCTGTTGCTGCGTAGGGGACACTTGTGGCGGGAGAAGTTGCTGCAGAGACACTAGCAGGCGTAGCACTGTACATCATGGGGACTTGTTCAGGAAGGGGAACCATGAAAGCAATGAGAAGGCAGGTGGAGCGTTACGATAACCATAGCGAGGTGTTTTAATGTCTATTGCCAGGCTAATACAAAATGACGTTAGTGGCTAAGCATCACTGGGTTAGATAGACTTGCAGCTGGCATGAGATTACGCAGCGAAGCAAGGCAGAGGGGAAGATATATCAGGGGGAGGGCTGATAAGAAGTACGTACAATTAAGACGTATGACATCCCAGAAGCAATGACACGTACAGCAACACCGCTAAGTATTAGCACAGCTTTTTCAAAAATAACACTCAACTTTATGTGTTGTCAAATCTCATAAATACACTCACAAATCATACTTTGATTTTCTATTTTTCATTCATTCATTTTCTACCGCTTTTCCTCACGAGGGTCACGGGAGTTGCTGGAGCCTATCCCAGCTGCCTTCGGGCGAGAGGCGGGGCACACCCTGGACTGGTGGCCAGCCAATCACAGGGCACATAGAGACAAACAACAATTCACACTCACATTCATACCTATGGACAATTTGGAGTCGCTAATTAACCTAGCATGTTTTTTTTTTGGAACGTGGGAGGAAACCGGAGTACCCGGAGAAAACCCACGCATGCACGGGGGAGAACATGCAAACTCCACACGGAGATGGCCGAGGGTGGAATTGAACCCTGGTCTCCTAGCTGCTAACATTCATTCATTCATTTTCTACCGCTTTTCCTCACGAGGGTCGCGGGGGGTGCTGGAGCCTATCCCAGCTGCCTTCAAGCGAGAGGCGGGGTACACACCCTGGACTGGTGGCCAGCCAATCACAGGGCACATATAGACAAACAACCATTCACACTCACATTCATACCTATGGACAATTTGGAGTCGCTAATTAACCTAGCATGTTTTTGGAATGTGGGAGGAAACCGGAGTACCCGGAGAAAACCCACGCATGCACGGGGAGAACATGCAAACTCCACACAGAGATGGCCGAGGGTGGAATTGAACCCTGGTCTCCTAGCTGCTAACATTCATTCATTCATTTTCTACCGCTTTTCCTCACGAGGGTCGCAGGGGTTGCTGGAGCCTATCCCAGCTGCCTTCGGGCGAGAGGCGGGGCACACTCTGGACTGGTCGCCAGCCAATCAATCACAGGGCACATATAGACAAACAACCATTCACACTCACATTCATACCTATGGACAATTTGGAGTCGCTAATTAACCTAGCATGTTTTTGGAATGTGGGAGGAAACCGGAAAAAACCCACGCATGCACGGGGAGAACATGCAAACTCCACACAGAGATGGCCGAGGGTGGAATTGAACCCTGGTCTCCTAGCTGCTAACATATTTAATTTATATTATTTTATTATGAATATATATATTATGTTTTGCCATTTTTTTTTTAAATGTCACTGCATTGTGCAGGTGTACCTAACAAAGTGGTGAGTGTATATTAATATATACTGTATTACTTATGTAGCTGTGGTAATACCTAATAATACATTAATGGCGTATCACAACAAATAAACGTATGTTGCAAAACAACACCGCAATCGCAACATTAAAATAAAATGACATGATATTTGTGTGTGTGTGTGTGTGTGTGTGTGTGATCCTGATTGCAATAATGAATGATCACGGTAATGGTGCAAAATATATACGTATTGTGGACTGTGAGACAGGGGGATGGGACTTACCGACACTGTTTGCAGGAGTCATACATAAAAGAGAACCTGTTAGCACAACGACAAAAAAAATACCTCTTAATATAATAAAAATGCTTGAAACATTGCAAGAGCTATACTCAAAACAAAATTGCTTGTCTTTCTAGTTCAATTTTACGAGCTCGAAAGAAGAAGAAAAAAAAAAACAACAACAGGTGCAGAGCCAATACTGTCGGGTGGTCAACAAATAAGGAGTTGCCATGTCAACTACAATGTTGCTAGGTAGCAGCCGTCGTCCTGCTGCTGAATGTCAGCGTCTGTTAGAAGACGACAAAGTCATGATGGTTGAAGGGCACTCATTGATTATACGTTCATTACCGAGGAGCAAAGTCACTCCGCCGGGCTTGTGTAATAGTGGAGATGTCATTTGATTGAAAAAAAAGGCACCGGCATTGAATAACAGTGAATGTGAGATTATGTGCAACTGCAACATGTACTAATTAACTCCTTCAGTGAAAAGACACCCCTCTCATTGCGACTGGGTATTTGTGTTCTAGGGCTTATGTTCTGAACTTGGAACCCGGCAAAAGAAAGATTCAACTCAGAAAAACATTTCTTTCTACCTTTTCCTATTCTTTAGTAATCAGTAGTAGAGCATCGGAAGGTGTCAGCAAAATGTCAGTTTTCAACAGCAACAAAAAAAAACTGCTTTTTGTGAAACGATACATTTCACAAGCATAACTTTCACACATCTATGCCACAACGCAACAAAAATATTTACATACATATATATATATATATATATATACAGTAAACCTCGGATATATCGGATTCAATTGTTCCCACTGGTTTTGTCCGATATAAGCGAAATCCGTTATATGCGTATACCGGAAAATGTCCGTTTTACGCATATATCAGATTTATATCCGGTATATGCGTAAATCGGATTTTATCCGTTATGAAAAAGGCACTTCCTTGACTATGTTTCCAATGTACCTGGACGCGCAGGCAACGCTGCAAATGACGTCGTATAGCGGCCTGTCACGATTCGGCGAATCGGAGCGCCACGATGCGGCCATCCGATATATGCGAGGGAAATTTAATGGAAATGCATTGGAACGGGACTGGAGATTTTGTCCGAAATAGGCGAAATCCGTTATAAAAAATCCAATATATGCAATGAATTTTTATTGGAAATGCATTACAGAAAAATCGGTTCTTTTTTATCTGTCCGTTGTGAGCGAATTTCCGATATATCCGAGGTTTACTGTACTAAGATATATACTTAGGAACCGGTGGCAACAAAGTGATGCAGAACCACTGTCCTTAAATGACCGCTGGTTCCTAAATGGGAGTACTGGTACCTCTGGGGGTACATGAAGGCATACAATACAATATTTTTTAAATATTGTATTGTATGTATTTAACGTTTATACAGTGAATTTATGGTCACATTCTGGTGACATGTCATATACAATTTTAGCAATTTTCCGCTTTGTGTTTTTTCCTCTTTAAATTGAGTGGGTGTGGCTTACGCTCAATAGTCTGGAAACAATGGTATAGGTTTGTCCCTTTACTAAGGTATTAGATTTGGTTACTTTACTACAGTAAACCTCGGATATATCGGACTCGGATATATCGGAAATTCGCTCACAACGGACAGATAAAAAAGAACCGATTTTTCTGTAATGCATTTCCAATAAAAATTCATTGCATATATCGGATTTTCGCCTATTTCGGACAAAATCTCCAGTCCCGTTCCAATGCATTTCCATTAAATTTCCCTTGCATATATCGGATGGCCGCATCGTTATGCTAATCTTGTTGATGTCACTGGCTATTGTCTTTCTCCTGGCTCCAGATTTCGGACAAATATAAAAGTGAGTGACGTCAATAATACTAGCACAGCAGTGAATGAGATCTTAACCTCACTATTGGAAATAACGTAGGCCTGACGGGCGTAACGGGGCCTAGCTTAATTAACAATTTGTTATGCTCAGAGTCCAATAAAGTTAAATTCTCATTACCTTACGTGTCTTTTCATTGCCTAGTCCAGGTACATTGGAAACATAGTCAAGTAAATGCCTTTTTATAACGGATAAAATCCAATTTACGCATATACCGGATATAAATCCGATATATATGCGTAAAACGGACATTTACGCATATAACGGATTCCGCTTATATCGGACAAAACCAGTGGGAACAATTGAATCCGATATATCCGAGGTTTACTGTAGTACCCGAAGAGTAAACTCAAGTCCAAACACCTACGAACATACAAAGATACAATAAATTACCTGCAGGGTAGAACGCAGCTGTGGGCTGCTGCAGTTGTGTGTTGGCCAAAGCCTGCTGATAGTGCAACAAACTGGGGTTGAGCAGCGAGTTTGCCCAGTTGCTCTTCTCCAGAGCTGGTCTCTTTGGCAGAGGTTGTAGGATGCTGTGGGGGAAACCCTGAAAGTGTTCGGGGGAAGGGGAAAGGAAACAAACAGGACTCATTGAAAACCATGTTGTTAATTAATATACGGTGGCTACTTGAAAAAGAAAAAAAAAAAAGAATACAACTAGACAACAAATGTGACTGTTAATTACACAGCATGCACTTATGGTTTCAGGATACAAATACGAATGGAAATAATGTATCATGTTAACTCTTAAGATCCCAACGTGACACAAATGAGAACTACAGGAAGCTCACAATGACAGAACGAAACGTTATTACAGTATCATTGACTAGCTACATGCAAAGCAAAAGGTGAAAATACCAGGTCTACAGTTGCCTCGAGGGGTCGCTTCATTGCTTTGGCAGTCGACTGAGTCTTTTAAGAGCGGACAGCGAGCACATGATGGCAGTGGGCCAATGGGGTTCAAGCGTATTAACATACAGCAAGCAGAGGTGCATCATGGGGGACAGCGTTGTGCATAGATGAGAAGGGGGGAAACAAAAATAAGCTGAATGTAGTATACCACATAAAACACAATTTGCATGCACAGTAACTCGAATGTCCCATTAAATAATATATATATATATATAACATTAGCAATTTGTTTAACACTATTAATAATAATAACACTGTGGGAAATATGGATTCATATAAATATAGAGGGAAATGTGATGAAAAAAGCACTAAAAATCATAACACAACATAGCATCTGTCCAGCTGTGTTATTTAAAAAAAAAAGCAGATGTGTCATACTGTATATGTTTAGTGAAGAAAAATATCAAAAGTTATCCCAAGTATATTTATATAAGAGCCATGCAGGAAAACTTCAACACAAGTGACGTGAAAAACAAAAAAATATGGTTTGAAATATAAACACAGATGGGTCTATGGAGAACAACACACATAACAAAGATCACATCTGAGTTAAACACTTTGAATTGCATCCTGAATTTAGTATAGAGATGAATAACTATAATAATAGCTATCCTTAAAACATAAATTCAATAAGGTCATCGGTACTGATAGATAAGGAAGAACGGGAGTGCCTTACCACGGCTGCAGCTGTGGCCTGAGCAGTCATAGCCGTCTGATGTTGACTGGACTTAATTTTGGCCTGCAAGTGCGCGGGCGGGTGAAAATACTTGCACTTGTCCCGGGTGCAGCGACTCTTGATGTAGTCCATGCAAACCGTGACGGTGTTGTCGATGGTGTCGATCATGGGGCTGTCGCTGGGGTGGGCGAAGCGGCAGTCGGTCTCCCCTCGGGCGCAGGTTCCCCGTTGGAACTCGCGGCACACCTGCAATGATGACGGCAAAATGTCAGATGGTAAAACGAGCAATTTGACGAGCATAGTTCTTCTAAAGTCCCAAACTCAGACATCTCTGTGTGGAGTTTGCATGTTCTCCTCGTTTTTTTCCCCGGTTTCCTCCCGCATTCCAAAAACATGCTAGATTAATTAGCGACTCCAAATTGTCCATAGGTATGAATGTGAGTGTGAATGGTTGTTTGTCTATATGTGCCCTGTGATTGGCTGGCCACCAGTCCAGGGTGTACCCCGCCCGCCTCTCGCCCGAAGACAGCTGGGATAGGCTCCAGCACCCCCCGCAACCCTTGTGAGGATAAGCGGTAGAAAATGAATGAATGAGGTATGCAATAGGTTCCATTTCCTGCTCTATGGTTATAGTCACAATTGTCCTTTTTTCTACTAATAGACCAGCAATAATAATAATAATATTACTGTTAATAATGTATGTATGTATTTTGCACATTAATTTTTGTTTTTACATATGCTCCTGGCTACTCGGGAAAAAGCAAAAATAAAAACACTTACAAGTCACTTTATTCTGTAATATTGCTTATTTTGTATATACACAATGTACACACACATACGTATGTATTGAAATGATAAAGCAAGTTATGTTTGAATATGTCATTACCTGGTTTTTGGTGATTAAAATACGGTCACCAGGGCGGCACGGTGGTCTAGGGGTTAGCGCGCAGACCTCACAGCTAGGAGACCAGGGTTCAATCCCACCCTCTGTGTGGAGTTTGCATGTTCTCCCCGTGCATGTGTGGGTTTTCTCCGGGTACTCCGGTTTCCTCCCACATTCCAAAAACATGCTAGGTTAATTAGCGACTCCAAATTGTCCATAGGTATGAATGTGAGTGTGAATGGTTGTTTGTCTATATGTGCCCTGTGATTGGCTGGCCACCAGTCCAGGGTGTACCCCGCCTTACGCCCGAAGACAGCTGGGATAGGCTCCAGCACCCCCGCGACCCTCGTGAGGAAAAGCGGTAGAAAATGAATGAATGAAAAATACGGTCACCTATTCACATCCTCCCCTGGCACATAAAGACAAACAACCATTCACACTCACATTCATACAATTTGGAGTGGCCGATTAACCTAGCATGTTTTTGGAATGTGGGAGGAAACCGGAGTACCCGGAGAAAACCCACGCATGCACGGGGAGAACATGCAAACTCCACACAGAGATGGCCGAGGGTGGAATTGAACCCTGGTCTATTTCATATTCTTATATATGATAATATGTATAACGTGTAATGGTATGCTGTACCTCCAGTTTGTCAGTGCGCTGGAGCTTCTGTGAGGGGGAAGAAGGCGAGCTCTGGACCGCGACAGGCGAGCTCCCTTGAACAAGAACCTGGCTGCTGGGGAGGATGTCTGTGGGGACCAGGCTCATCCCGTGGCTCAGGGGTGTCAAGTACGAACCGTAGCCCAGACCGGAGTTTGTGCCAAGACCCTGGCGTAGCGGGGAAATGATGGTTGTGAGGTGAGGAGATAAACACAGGGTGGAATAGCTACTCCTCCTCGCGATCCGTGTGTGTGCTGCTTACCACAGACTGGAGACCGGCTGTAGGGATCATGAGCTGCATCTGCTGAGCAAGCACTGCAGCTGCTGTCTTCTGCTGGATGAGATTGTTGCGCCCGTTTATTTCCAACTGGGTCTTTAAGTGCGAAGGCGGATGAAGGTACTTGCAATTTTCTCTGGAGCATCGGCCCTGCATTCAGAGAACAATGGGGGTGGAAAATGAACATTAAGATAGGGACACTCATAAAATTCAATTTTCCCTCAGCGCAGAGATTCTTGGGCAAAATTCCATCAACAGAATAATCATCCCCGCACTCCTCCACAGTGGCATCATCAGTGTGCAAATCACAATGAAGTGGTTGGTGTCTAGTTCCCTCTAGTGCTCACTGGAGGCTTATGCTTCACACCATACAAGTAAATAATTGCTGTTCCGACAGTGAAGAACAAACTCGAACTGAAACTGATTTGTGGATGGAGACAACTGCAGGGTTTAAACAACAATTAAACTTAATTTAAAGTTTGGCAGACCTGTTATAGACTTTAGAAGTGATGTTTTGCAGTGCCTAAGCAATTGTATATACTGCATACGTTTCATACGGTCAGGGGTCTCAAACTCAATTTACTTGGGGGCCACTGGAGCTAGGGTCTGGGTGAGACTGGGCCACATCAGGTTTTCCCAAAAAAAAAAAACGCATTTATTAAAAAGAGAAAAATATACAAACTTTTTCAGTGCTTTGGTTCCGATTTTATAAAATAAAAGCTCTGATAAAACATTCCACTGTTCTCAAATATCTTAATTTTTATTTTTCTGCACAAAATAAGATGAAAAATAAACAAATCAAGAATAACGAAAATCAATCATTCAGTAATAAATAAATATAATAATAATAATAAAACGGTAAATAATAAAAACTTAAGAAACCACATATAGTTGGTGGGTAGACAAATTATTTTTTTCAAATTAAAATGAACAAAGCATTATTAGAGCCCTGTAGACATGACAAAACACAACTATAGTCACATTCATACTCTTTTTATTTACAACATATTGCGCAACTGCAGGGTCTTGAGACACATGCTAACTCGCAAACTAGAGAGCTAGCGACCTAAACGGTAGCCTTCAAGTTATTTCCTTTAAACTTAAAAAGCCAAAAACTTACCACTTCCACACGGATAGGGAGGATAACTATTAACAGTTATTTAACCTTTAACATGAACATTAATCAAACGTAATAATTTTTTCTGGGTACATGATACCATACAGCATCCATATCAAACTTACCACTTCCACACGGATAGGGAGGATAACTATTAACAGTTATTTAACCTTTAACATGAACATGAATCAAACGTAATAATTTTTTCTGGGTACATGATACCATACAGCATCCATATCAAACTTGCGCGGGCCGCACTAACATTAAACTTTCATATCAAGGCGGGGGCCTCAAACTAGTGTCCTGCGGGCCACATTTGGCACGCGTGTTTGAGACCCCTGGTTTAGGTGATTATGTTCTGATCAGGATTTTTTTTTTTTTACACAATTTGGACATAATCATCCATGACTGAGATCGGCCAATACTGATCACATAGAGCTCCACGCAGAGCAAACATACTTTCAAGAAGTTCATCAAGAAGTGGATGAACGTTCCAAACTCAATTACAGTTGAGTGATGTGGCACTGGCTGCATATAAGGTCGTAAGGAGAGGGAAGCCATTCACAGATGGAGAACACAGGAAAAAAAATGTTCATAAAAATATTCAAATTATATTGTTGCTAATTCTATTCTCCAAAAAAAAAAGGGCAACACATCACCAGTAGACAAACTGATGACATTAATTCAGCGCAAGCATTATTGAATTGCCTGTGGTGAGTCGAGTGACGTAAATGACATTGAGCAAATGTCATTGATATGCAGTTAGGGAACTCTGATGTCCTTTTTTTTAGGTTAAAATTGGCTACGTCTTCTTTTAATTTTACACAAATACTGGAACTACTCAAAAAGGCCGATGTAGTTCAGTGTTTAAATGATTTCAAAGTAGGCCTACAGAAGCACTCTGGACTTCTGCTTGTTATAACAAGCACAATTTAAAAATATATGATATGATAGAAAAAATATGACAATATAATCTCACAAGATCTTGTGGCAACCACAGTAAAGGTCGATATGTAAACAACAGCATGGGTGCAGGCAGTCATTCTGGGCCCCATGAAAAAAAAAAATCAAAACCAGGTGCCCTTGAAATTTTCCCCCCAAAGCAAACGGCGCCAATCACAAATATATTGAAAAAAATTACGATTAAGCCATGTGACTGGTATCAGTCCATCTCACTCATTGGTGATCGGTATCAAAATCGGCAGTATAAAAGTTTGTTTTTGTTTAATCCATTTGTGTATTAGAATGCTAACGCTGTACAGGAAAGTCCCTTATGAAGGTCATGAAACAATGCATCTCTCAATAAGATCAATAAGGCTTTTCTTCATGGTTGTGACCTCAGGAGCAGTGTTACAAACAATACATCCAGAGTGAGGTCAGCGGTAGATGCTTGCCTCCTGTGAAAGTCACGGGACGCTCATTGCGAGATCACATGGCAAGCAGATGCCATTTGCGCACAAACCAAAACATCTTCGTAGCGAGCGCAGATAAAAGGGACACTTCTGACAACAAGGCAGAACGTCTAGCAGCAACAACAACAAAACTGAAGAATCCTTACCTTTAGTGAGTCAAAACAGGCGATGACCCTCCCATTTTCCACTTGGCAGCTCTTTGGCGGGTGAGCAAATTTGCACTCCTCATCGCTGCGTGAACAATTTCCTCGCTGGAACTGTCGACACACTTCCAGGGTTAGCCATTTTGTGTCTCTTCCTGATGAAAGGTTCAGCGACGCCATGTCCAAAGATTTTTAATCATAAAATGTTCGTTAAATGTTTTTTTTTTTATTATTATTGTAAAGACAATCTTCTTAATGCACCGAAAGCGGAAGGCAGATCACAGGATTTGGATGTGAGCTCAAAGTCCTCTCCTAAAACAAGCTGATGAGTGCTCCATCAGCTGGAGCGGAAGGATCAGATGGAGGGTCACTGAGGTGGAGATGACCCATCTAGTCAGACACCGCCACTCGTTGGCTTTTCTTTGAAAAACTATGCACGGCTGGTTGCTTTTTCAGACCATTATCCGGCTTTGATGGCGTGCAAAGTAGCGGCCTCCAGGTGAGCTATGATGTTTTTGTTGGCCTCAAAGAAAAAAACAGGCTTTCCACATGAAACAACCAACTTCTTCTCAAAGGCACTTTAGACCGGTGAGCTGAAAGACAAAAAAAAACCATTCATTTTATTTTTTTCATAGATGTACATTTGGCAAACACATTAATAGGAGACAATATTTATCTATAGATACCACGTTTTACATTTTTTTGCCACTTCCAAAACAGACAAACACAACAAAAGACACAAACAAATGGTAAAAAAAAAACACCCAAGTATCAGAAAAAATATCACAATTCAACAAAACTTCTCTGTAAACTGAAGCTCTGAAAAAAGAGGCTGTTATTCCGTCCTAACGATTATCGTAATGACCCGTATATCACCGAAATCTCTTGCTTCAGAAACTAGTGGAATTATTTTGCTGGTTCGAATCTTAACCCCACAGACACATGCCGACAACACGCAAACTCCACCCTGAGATGCCCAAAAGCGGAATCAAACCCTCAACCTCCTGACTATGAAGCCAACACGCTAACCACTGTATCACTTTAGCTCACGGAATTTCACCATGGAATTCACTATTTGGGGTTTAACATGGAAATGACAACACAGACATGGCCGAGGGTGGAGCTCTTGAACGTCTCACTGACAAATAGTTATTAAAAATCAAACTATAAACAGATAGTTTAAGCTAATAGCTTGTGGACAAACACCCCCCCCCCCAAAGCATATTGTTTAAAAACAAAACATTTCTAAGACTTCACCCTTAAGTCGTTATTGGTAATTATCTAAACAACAGCTCCACTGTGATCACATGCTATGCTAGTCTGAGCTAAACTGTTTTCCTCAGGCTCCCTTGCTCACAAAAGCATATACACACATATACTGTGTGTGTATGTATATATATATATATATCATATATATATATATTTAACCATTACAAATGTCCATACATCAGTGACTGAAAAAAGACTGAAGAGACTGTTTGAAACAGTCTCAAGATAAAAACATGTCATGTCTACAGGGCTCTAGTAATGGTAAAAACATATTTAGAAATTCATAAACAGGTTTTCTATGCTCAAACTATGGAAATATTCCATGTATTAACATTGAAGCCTACTTGGCGGAAATTCATTTATGACTGTTAATAAGTATTTGAACAATTTAACATTAAATGCATTTTTAAAGGGCAGAAAATGCACATGACAGTAGTAGTAAACATGACATTGCTCTACTTTTAGCAGAAAACTTGCTGACTGAATCATTAACTCCATTTTGCTCAAATGAGTAAAGACACGATTAATCAATGATCAGGTTCATCATTATAAGAATTAAACTAAGATTGCAGCGCCCAACCTTTATACAAGTATATTTTTAATGCACTTGTACTAATAAAGGCATCCTCGTTAATTGACCTTTCACCCCGAATAAACCCTGCCCTGGTGAGAAAATAACAGCCCATGTTTTTTGTTTGTTCCAAAAAGTCAGACGAAAACTAAAAAGTAACAAAAACAGAAGCAATTCAATTATTCTGCTACAGACACCCAAAAATATTAACAAAAATACATACTATAAACAATTATTATACTTTTACATGCAGAAAGCAATACAAAAATAATTACACATGACTAACAAAATTGACAAATGAACATTTAACATAATTTCTACGTATAAAACACATAGCAATAATGGCGAGTGGCGGCGAGGGAAATATGTGTACTTTCTTCAACTGAATAGTATTTTTCACTTTCTTTGTCAAACTGATGACACAATTTTCTTTGGCCCCATGATGGGTTATTTCGCAGTGACCCAATAAAAAATGAAAGGACGGACAATCACCGACATGTAAGGTGCTTTGTGTGGGCACTCGATTCTGCAGAATGACACACGGACGGCGGAATGACAAACGGACTATGTGTTATACTGCGCAATAACCTAGACAGTGTACAAAAAAATGGGATAAAATGTTAATCAAAAACTGCCGCGTTTGACGAAGAAAAAAAAAAAACACAGGCGACTGTCCTACGGGATTTATAGAGAGATGAGTTGGACAGGAAAGGAAGTGGCAGATACGTCATGCTGATAGTGACTTGACGACTAGGAAATTAATCAGTTACGCTTCATGTCGGTCGACCTTCAGTTCATAAAGAACATAAAGAAGGTTAAGACAAAGTTTAAACACCATGTGGCTTAGTCAAACACAAGACAGGATACACAGTCGTGTACACTTGGCCATGACACACACACACACACGCACACACACAGGAAGTTGACAGTCAGGTTGGAAAAATTGGATTAGTTGCATATAAAGTGTATTCTAAGAAGGTAATCTACTGGAAACCGGGGTTTAACAAATATAAAGACTGAAAAAGGCTTAAGATTTGCCTGATTGCAGACTAAGACCTTACTGTCGCACGCCATCGTGAAATCCCATCGCACACAAGAGAACATTCCTTTGGGCACACAAGTCAGGAAATGAGCCCAAGCAACCAACCTACCTTAGAGTGCTGTCTCTCTGCAGCACTTCCAATCCACAAAATGAGCTTCAAAAAGATAAAAACAATCAAAACGCATCTCATCTCTTTAACTATTTGTGCTAAGAACTCAAAACATTTCCTTCTCAACAACAGTGAAACCAGAGCGCCCTACAAGTCCAGGCTGAAACATTCCCAGCCTCCCCCCCTTCCTGCCGGGAAGACCCTCCCAGTGTGGAATTAGCCAATAGGAAATGAGAACGGGACACACAGTGAAGAGTGAAAGCTGGCTGAACAGCTTGCTGCAAAACACTGCTGGCTTAGAATGAAACTTTACTTTCCTTCATGACGGAAACTAGGAATCTACAAGTATACATATTTGAAATATGGCAGGAAATATGGCATGAATCCTGTTCAAGTGTGTGTGATCGGCTTTGAAGTTTAAGATTTTATCTTGGCTTTGACTATATTTTTCACAATTATGAATTAAAACTGCATAAAAAAAGAAATTTACTGTGCTGTCTGGTATTCACGTAGATTTCTATCCCGCAATAGCAGTCTTAAGAGAAACAACGGAAAATGTGCAGTCATGATGTTGTCAATGATAGCTAATGTTAGTAGCTAAACTTTGTCAAATCGCTATCCTGAATTAGCTGACAAGAAAAGCAATTAGCCGTGTTAGGTCGGGCGTAGCTTACATATTCAAAGCAGGAAGTAGTCGAGATGTAATACTTGCAGTATATTGGAAAGCTATAGCTCTTTGACATACAGCAGCTTTAAAGTTTGCTTTGTTTAATGCGCACTTCAGAAGTCTAATTATGTAACTAGTAAAATACACATGGTTTTACTTCATATTAGCATTTTTGTCATAACCGTGTAAGGCATTATGTGCTTTAAAAACTGCACATTCAGTACATGAAGTCAATTTATGACATATATAAACATGTATAATAATTTCAAGGTGACAACCTAAAATGTAGACTGGTGTTAGCTTAAAAGACAAACCAGTTAATGTACAACTCATTCTTGTGGACACAATTTAACCTCTATGAAAACATGTCTAGCTTGCATTTCCTGTGTTTATGACTGACAGAATCGTGACTAAAAAGAAGCCCAATCACGGTTAATTTGAGAATAATGTCATCTTTACAAAAGTATCGACGACGTCTCACTTTGTGAATATAATGTCGCAAAGACGACAGGCGAGTCGTTATTGAACGTCACTGCTGTTAACATTGGGCGTGTTGTGACGGTAGCATTAGCATTAGCATTAGCATTAGCAGCCCGTGTTGCTTTAGCTAGCTGTCTGTGCATATGTAATGAACGTCAGCGTTAGCTTCATGCTAACGGCTAGCTCCGGTTAGCCGGGCGAGAAGTTGCTTACCTCATCGCCGCGGATGGACCGCTGCTTCCCCGCCGCAGGGGTGGGGGTGGATACGGACGGCTCGGACACGTCGGACACGTTTTTGCCCCGAAATGACCGCCCGACGAGCCAAGTGGGTGTAATAAATGGCGGCTTAATGTTTTATAAAGGTGCAAGGAAGTGATTCCTAACAGCTGTTACTTTGTGACACTACACTGATTTGAGCAACAAGCTATTGACAGCTTACTGCGCTGTCGTCAATGTGATGTCACACGGAGGGGGATATTAAAATGCACGACACTTAAATAACATAAATAATTCACTTACAGCAATTGAAATAAAGTATAACACGTTAACATACACTTTAAATATAATTGTGTATCATATGTAACCAAAATAGTTAAATGAATCATGTTATTTTACAATATTACTCTGTACACACCCCTCCCTGAAGGCTAAGTAGTTGGATCCACACCGATGCCAGGAGGCTAGAAGGGCAAAGGGTTTCCTTCTTGTTACCAAGGGAACAGCAATAAATCCATGAAACAGTTGATTATCATTCATCGCTGTTATTTTAATCATCATGACTTTGTAATTGTTAACATTCAATCATCGAAACGTAACTCGGCGCACACACACTAGGATGTAATTAACAAAATACATTACCCTGCGTTTGACATTACAAGCAAATTGTTTTTAGTGAGTAGAATAATAGTAATATGGTGCAGTATATTATAACGTCAGCTCTTGTTGTAGATAATCTAGGAGGAAAATGCATACAGTGTCTTGCCAAGGTCAAATGAGACAGATGCTAATTCAAATACGCAGAATGGAACTATAGATGATGTGATTTTATTGGCATCTTGTAAAGCAGTGGAACCTATGAATATATAAGTATTTGTTAAACATATTTTTCTCTTTATGCACAATTTAATGAATCTGAATGTGCGTCACTATAGACGTAAGCCTGGTCCTTTGTCATTATTATTTCTTGTTGTGTTTAGTGTCATGTCTTGATAACAACATATAAATATAACATAATAACTTTATAATACATTACTTCACATAATGGTAAATGCTAAATATAATAAACTGTTATTCCACAAGTCTTTATGAATTTAATAGATACAATTTAATGGTATGACATTTATAGAAATAATATAATATCCATGTAATTCATAGATTTAACTAAATAATAAAAAATAGTTAATTTAAAAACTATATAATATAAATTACCTCTTTCATATCAATTGATATTTTAAAAAGTAATGAAAACAACTGCATAAATCCAAATAATATGTCATCCAGAATGTGGGTTTTACATATATTCTACAAAATAACAAACGCAAGGAAAATAAATACATTACTAAAATTAATTAGTAAATAAATCCCAAATCCCCTTGATAATATAGCATAAAAATATAAAATCAATAATAATAAAATAAATAAAATAATCCAAATGAATTTAATATAGTATAAATAATTCTAAATTATTGATGGAAGAAATAAAAAAAATAAATACATTAATCATACAAATGAATTTAATGCATAATATACAATACATAATTCACTCTTGTACTTGAATTTTTTTTAATTTTTTTAAATCAAAATTAATTTGATAAATAAACAAAATTGACTCACAAATAAATCAATGAAATAATAATGCATATAATCCTTTTTAAAGTATGTATTTGATCTGTCATCATGATTTGCTTCTCAGCAAACAGGAACTGCAGCATCCAGTGTCACATGTCAAGGTCAGCAAATCGTTCTCTGTGAGGAAGGGGGGGGGGGGTCACGTGACTACACGGAGCTTACAAACAAACCGTTGTGTTCATTCCTTTGACCTCGTGGGTCTTTTATTACCAAATGATATTATAAAGTCTATCACAGTCTCTTTGAATGGACTTCATAGGATATACAAAGCGCATGCGTCACTAAAATGTCCTGAAATCTTCACTTCGCTTTAAATGCTGACTTGCTTTTTTTGACAGTTTTTGAAAACCTTGGCAAGGTCAGGAAGTGAGTTAAATAATATGTAGAGAGCACATATGGCGAAGGCTGAGTGGGAAGGGGTAGAATTGGAACTGTAAAAAAAAAAAAAGAAAATCTGTTGCGTTTATAATTTCATTTAAGCGGCAATTCTCCACAATAGCCAGCAGAGGTCACTGTTGTGCTGCATTTTAACATCCCGGCAATTGGGATCGGTTATAACTGGGAAAGAACATTACTGATGTTAGGTTTGTGCTGATAATAATGTGATTTATTTTATTTATATACAATATTTGTTTCATTTCTTTTTAAATGTATCAACTAAAAATGACATATATGACAATTAAATATTATAAAGACAGGATTTTTTTTAACAATTATTATAAAAAATAAAGTCAACATTATTTATACATGATAGTTATTTTATTTTTTGACTGTGTTATTAATGCATATAATATATTGTGACTAAAAATGGCCTATTTAAAAAACATACAAATAATAATTTTGCAAATATTTATATTGTAAAATTAATAATACTGATAATAATGTAATTTATTCTATTTATATACAATATTTGTTTCATTTATTTTTAAATGTATCAACTAAAATGACATATATGACAATTTAATATGATAAAGATAATATTTTTTAAATAATATACATAACATAACATCATTATAAAAATAATGTCAACATTATTTATACATGATAGTTATTTTATTTTTTGACTGTGTTATTCATGCATATAATATATTGTGACTAAAAATGGCCTATTTAAAAAACATACAAATAATAATTTTGCAAATATTTATATTATAAAATTAATTATACTGATAATAATGTGATTATTTTATTTACATACAATATTTGTTTCATTTCTTTTTAAATGTATCAACTAAAAATGACATATATGACAATTAAATATTATAAAGTTAGGAATTTTTTAAAATAATATACATAACAATCATTATAAAAATAATGTCAGCATTATTTATACATGATAGTTATTTTAATAGTTTAATTTTTGACTGCGTTATTAATGCATATAATATATTGTGAATAAAAATGGCCTATTTAAAAAAACAAATATTTATATTATAAAATTAATAATACTCATAATAATGTGATTCATTTTATTTATATACAATATTTTTTTCCATTTATTTTTAAATGTATACAATATTTTTTTCCATTTATTTCTAAATTTTTCAACAAAAAATGACATTGATGACAATTAAAACATTATTTATTCATGAGTTATTTTATTTTCGACTGGGTTATTAATGCATATAATAGATTGTGAATAAAAATGGCTTATATGCCCATATAATACTGTATGAAAGCTGTAGCTGAGGCAACAGTAATAATAATAATAATAATAATAATGCATGTTTTTCCACCAATTTTGAAAATATCAGGCATGCCAGTTTATAGTCTGCTGACTATAAAACCTCATAACTTGGAGAAAAGCAGTACATATGTATATAATTTGTGTTCCCCAAGTCATTAAACGCTTCCTACGGTCAAACATTAGAGATAATACAATCATGCCATCTGTGAGGGAATGACTTTTCGCAGCCTGCTGAAAGGAAGGAAGAACTAGTCATCCGTACTGCACAACCTGAGGGGAGCCAGAAGCTTCTTTTTTTTTTTTTTAAATGTAACAGCAGAAAAAAACATGTGCAAACATCTTAGATCATTTCTATCAACTCAACTGACGGAGACGACAAACTGCAACACAAACCACCACCGTCGTCGGCATTCAATGCATTTATTTCTTCTAAGCATAAGTCCATGTTTTGTTTGTTTTTTTTCTTCAGATCTGACAATGAAAAATGGCAGATTAAATGTCACACGCCGAAAAAGGCAATTCATTTGACCACAAGACATTTTTTTTACATGTACAGAAATGGTTACACAGGAGAAAGATTGTCTTTTATTCAACTCCTTCATGTGTTGGTGAGACATTTTCCCATCAGGCAAAGCCATTCAATAATCGCAAATGATAGTAATAAATTCAAACAAAGCACAAAAAAGGGCATACAGCTTGGAATGGCAGTGATATTGTTTTCATATTATTTACACTTTGTGTTGGTACTCACGGCTTCGGGGGAAAAAAATGAATAGTTTGTAACAGGGATGGGCATAATGATGTCTATAATTGAGGCCGAATGGACTGCACTACCTTCTACAACCAGCAGAGGCGCTGTTCAGTCAGTCTGGAATAGATTGCTGACTAAAGACAGCATGACATTCATTAATGCCTACAGCCAAAATGATATAAAAAATAATTGCAATAAAAAATCATAATATATATACAATTTGACTTTAAATTACTTTTTAAATTTAATTTAATTTAATTTTTATTTTAAAATTTTATTTGTATTTTTGTGACTACAAATTAATTTATATAAGTATTAACAAGGAATGTCCGATATTGGCTTTTATGCCAAAAAACAATTTCCGATACTGATATCAACTGATACTGATACCGATATGTGTAACATGATATATCTCCTGTGGTGGAATGAACACATATGTGTTGGATACAGCATTAAAAAAAAAATAAAAAAAATCATGATCAGGAACAAATATGATACTAATATCAACCGATATCACATTTTTATTCTGATCGGCCGATAATTATCGAACATCCCAAGTATTAACTATTTTTTTTAAATAAATGATTAATTAATTTGATTATAATAAATAAAAAATAATTTAAATAAATTACAAATGATCAAATAAATAATTTATTATATTGTAATAAATACAAAAATAATTTTAATAAATTACAAATTATTGATTAATAAATTTATTCAATTCTAATCAATAAAAATAATTTAAAATTACACATTTTTAAATTATTATATTACAAAATAAAATAATTTACATAAATTACAAATTATTAAATAATTAAATTATATATTTTTTATTTGTAAGAAATTTAAATGCAACTGCAAATTTATTAAATACAATTGAAACGGTAGTTGATAAAATACACTTCACTTGGTATTAAAATTGATACAGACAAAACAAATATTGCTGTTAATGGTAATAAATAGAACAAAGGTTGAAAAACAATAAATTATTATTTTTTAATTGTTAAAAAAAATAGTAAAATGCCCATCCCTAGTTTAAATGAGGGGGTAAATAAACACACGGGTCATTACATCATCAATAATACTCTCTCTCTCTCTCACACATACACACTTATAGGCCACAGGCTTCGATATAATGCAAATAAGCAAATCCCATAGCCATGACAATGACAGACTGTGGGTATCAGTATAGTGTAAGTAACGGAGTATAGCACATAGTATATAGCATGTACTGTATACTGCTCATATGGCGCTCGTTGCCATCTGTCATTCTCTCACTCCTGCTGCTTGTCACACAGCATTTCTTTCAACTGTGTTTGCATCATCAATGAATAAAAAGCCCGCAACTCTCCCTTCATATCATATTTAATATGTTTTTTTTTTCCAACCAGGAGATATCAGGTCAAATTGATACCTAGTTCAACCAAGAGCGAGAATCCCAAATAAGCTAACATTTCAGCTTCCATTCATGCACACAAAAACACATTCAAATCTTTCAATTTGCAAATGCATGTTGCAAAACTATTCTGAAAAATAAATACGAATAAATAAAAAGTGCTGAGGTATTTCCTAAGGGGCGTCAAAAAAAAAAAAAAAAAAAAAAAACAACTAGCGAGAGTGATAAGTGGTGGGTGGCTTTCGAGGGAATATGAGAGGAGACGCATAAAAGATGACAAAAACAAAAAAAGAACCATGCTATTTTTCATTTTCACGTGTTGTCACAATGATAACATTGGGGAAAAAAAACTGTCATGACATATGGTAGACAGTTTTATATTCTCGGTTTTCATGTTCGTCTGCAACATCGACTCATTCTCATTTATTCTATCTGTCATTTTTAAACACAGTGGAACCTCCAAAGTCAAACTGATGCTCATAGAATATACCTTCAAATCCGAAATCAAACATTTCAATATCTTTTTCTTTATATTAGGCTGTCTGGTGGCGTCCATACAGAAGGATATCCATAATGGCACAAAAAGTGATGATAGCCATAGAACAGGAAATAAAATTATTGTGAAAATCCCACAAAGTGAGCTGTATTTTAGTGAAGAGACGCACCCCCCAGGAACATGTACGTTAGCAAAGGAGAAGAAAATTTGTTTTTTTGTTTTAATATTTGTGACAAAAAAAACAAACAATATAAGACTGCATTCTTCCCAGAGAAAACAGTCTGAAAAGGACAAGTCACGTGGCGCATAACTGCTTTTAACTCAAAGTGAGTCAGAGCTTTTCTTCCTGTCACACACACACACACACACACACACACACACACACCACTGACCTGGAAAGACAAGAAACATGCTGGGAAAAAAATAATATCTCAAAGGTTGTTATCAAGTTAGCAAGCAGTCGTAGTTATTTTTTATTATCCAGCAGCTAAGAAATAAGATTTTTTTTTGCAATTTCCCAGTTGTTTGTTTTTTACAATTTGTGTTTTAATCTTTCCAGCTAATAAAGTCATCTATGCAAATATTTTAACAACAACAACAACAAAAAAAACAATTTATGCAGGTAAAGGTCCTCAGGTTTTGTTCCTAGACTATGATGTGTAAAAGAGGTTTGGGAATAAAGTTAAATATATATAAAAATATTATATTATTTTATTTTATTTATTTATTTGTATTTTATTTATTATATTATTTTATTTATTTTATTTGATTTATATTATTATATAAATAAAAATAAATATAAAATTTCTAATGAGAAAGTAAGTAAAATCAAGACAAATTTATTCTTGTCAAAAGCAATAAAAAAATAAACAAGGAAAAATTTACTGAATTGTTTCTAAAAAGTTGTAATATAATGGCCTGCACGGTGGACAAGTGGTTAACGCGCAGGCCTCACAGCTAGGAGACCCGAGTTCGATTCCACCCTCGCCGATCTCTGTGTGGAGTTTGTATGTCCTCCCCGTGCATGCGTGGGTTTGCTAGTAGCTTAATGCTATGCTAGGTTAATTGGTACTTGGTGCACACTTAGCTTAACTTGGCATGCAGGCCTTACAGCTAGGAGACCTGAGTTCGATTCCCTCTTGGGTACTCCGGTTTCCTCCCACATTCCAAAAACATGCTAGGTTAATTAGCGACTCCAAATTGTCCATAGGTATGAATGTGAGTGTGAATGGTTGTTTGTCTATATGTGCCCTGTGATTGGCCGGCCACTCACCAGTCCAGGGTGTACCCCGCCTCTCGCCTGAAGACAGCTGGGATAGGCTCCAGCACCCCCTGCGACCCTTGTGAGGAAAAAGCGGTAGAAAATGAATGAATGAATGAACAGTATATTATTTTATTTATATTATTATATTGTATAAATATAAATAAAAATAAATTTCTAATGAGAAAATAAGTATAATTGTAAAATTCATTTTCCTCAAACAAAAAATAAAATAAAATAAAAAAATTATAAAATAAAATAAAAAAAATTATAAAATAAAAATAAAAATAAAAATAAAAATAAAAATAAAAATAAAAATAAAAATAAAAATAAAAATAAAAATAAAAATAAAAATAAAAATAAAAAAATAAAAATAAAAATAAAAATAAAAATAAAAATAAAAATAAAAATAAAAATAAAAATAAAAATAAAAATAATAAAAATAAAATAAATTTAACAGTATGTACATTATTTCTATGGCGTTGGACTTTAGAGGTTCCACTGTTTTTCCTCTATAGTAATGTATTGCACGTGTGAACGTAAAAAAGTGCATTGCAACTAAAAACACTACAAGAGTCAGTATTCATGCACGTTGGCGTGAAATAAATGATTGACAGCTGTATAAGTGTGAACATGTGGCATGCAACCTTCTACGTGTACATTTTAAAAACGGATCATGTGCTATTTTAAGATGACATTCATCAGCTTCTGGTTGTTGTTTGATGTTCTTTTAAAGCCGTCCAATCATCGCGTAGAAATAACCAAGGCAGCCATGACATGACAGGAACCCATGAAGAACATCAGAAGATGTTAAGACACCAAAAAAGCAGCTCGAGGTAGAGCCGCTGCACACTTTTTGAAAAGTAAGACGCTAAAAGCTTGAGGAACAGGTGACGGAACGGAACGACGGGATGTTTTGAGTCCGAACCACTTCCTGGTCGGCATCACCAGCGAGCGACTTGACTCGTGTAGTCCTCAGTGGTGCTTTGAAAGTCACTGTCAGACGTCTTCTCCAATTCCTCCCGCCCGCTTTTATAAGCTCCTCCCCTACGTTTGGCTTGCTGCTCGCGCATCCAGCGCCTCTCCTCGCGCCGCTTCAAGCGCACCTCCTGGTGCTCCTTCTGGCGGCTGAACTGGAAACGCTGCAGGAACAGATCCTTGGCGTATTCGTAGAGCTGCACGTCCAGGTAGTTGAGGTCCTCGATGCGTCTGCGAACAGTTTCGCTCAGGTCCACGTTGGCAGCTCGCGTGCTGTTGATCTGCGTGAAGGGCGAGATGAAGCGCAGGCTGAACGTCCGCTCAAACAGGTACTGGGTTTTACGCTGGAACTCGGTTAGACCGTAGAACGCCATGTTCTTCAGGTTGCTCATGGCGCTGCTGAGAAGGATGTGGTTGCGCTGGGTCTCGTTCATGGACGACAGGTTGTAGCAGCCCACCAGGCTCAGGTCGGAGAGCATTCGCACCTGACGGTTGTTCGCCAGATTGGACGGGCAATTCATGAACTCCGTGAGAGTGACGCCGGACCAGTCTTCTCCGTTGTAGCAGGTGGGTAGCTCGTCTTGCGTGGGCGAGCGTCCGTCGCACATGTGTAAGGCGGTTTTCCAGGTGGCGCCTCGCTGGACGTGCTTCCACTCGCTCAGGTAGCGGGACACCGGGTCGCGAAGCATGGTGATGTAGTAGAAGTTCCTGCAGCCACAACAAAACAAATGTTCTGTGAGACATGTCATTCAAGACCAGACGTTCCTACCCTGACTAGGTCGGAACAGAACTTCTGCTCCTCCGTATTAAAAGTCCAGGAAGCCTCCTGGAAGCCTCCATGGTGAGATGTTCAGGGCACATCCAACCGGTTGGAGGCCTTAGTGAAAACCCAGGACACGTTAAAGAGACTGAGAAAGCCTCGGACTAAGCTGGGCAAAGAAGGAAATACAACCTAGAGTGGTGGCCAGCCAATCACAGGGCACATATAGACAAACAACCATTCACACTCACATTCATACCTATGGACAATTTGGAGTCGCTAATTAACCTAGCATGTTTTTGGAATGTTGAATGAGGAAACCCACGCATGCACAGGGAGAACATGCAAACTCGACAAAGAGATGGCCGAGGGTGGAATTGAACCCGGGTCTCCTAGCTGTGAGGCCTCCACGCTAACCACTCGACTGCCGTGCAACTGAGGCAACATTCATTCATTTTCTTAAGCTTATCCTCACGAGGGTGGCGGGGGTGCTGGAGCCTATCCCAGCTGTCTTCAGGCAATAGGCGGAATACACCCTGGACGGGTGGCCAGCCAATCACAGGGCATATATAGACAAACAACCATTCACACTCACATTCATACCTATGAACAATTTGGAGTCGCTAATTAACCTAGCATGTTTTTGGAATGTGGGAGGAAACCGGGGTACCCGGAGAAAACCCACACATTCACAAGGTATGGGCAACAGATATTGCCAAGGGTGGAATTGAACTCGTGTCTCCTAGCTGTGAGGCCAGTGCGCTAACCACTCGACCACCGTGCAACAGAGGCAACATTCATTCATTTTCTACCACTTATCCTCACGAGGGTGGCGGGGGTGCTGGAGCCTATCCCAGCTGTCTTCTGGGCGATACGTGGAATACACCCTGGACTGGTGGCCAGCCAATCACAGGGCACATATAGACAAACAACCATTCACACTCACATTCATACCTATGAACAATTTGGAGTCGCTAATTAACCTAGCATGTTTTTGGAATGTGGGAGGAAACCGGAGTACCCGGAGAAAACCCACACATTCACAAGGTATGGGCAACAGATATTGCCAAGGGTGGAATTGAACTTGGGTCTCCTAGCTGTGAGTCCTGTGTGCTAACCACTTGACCACCGTGCAACAGAGGCAACATTCATTCATTTTCTACCACTTATCCTCACGAGGGTGGCGGGGGTGCTGGAACCTATCCCAGCTGTCGAGGTACACCCTGGACTGGTGGCCAGCCAATCACAGGGCACATATAGACAAACAACCATTCACACTCACATTCATACCTATGGACAATTTGGAGTCGCTAATTAACCTAGCATGTTTTTGGAATGTGGGAGGAAACCGGAGTACCCGGAGAAAACTCCACAGGGTGGAATTGAACTCAGGTCCCCTAGCTGTGACGCCTGCCCGCTAACCACTCGACCACCGTGCAACAGAAACAACAGTGAGTCTGAATTTACCCCCCCCCCCCCCATTTGTTGTCCATACCCTTTTCCTGCTCCAACTTGAATGTCACATTTTCTTCCCCCCTATTTAATGAGAAGGTGAGTGAAGCGAAAGGATTGCCGACAGCAGGTGATTCCTGTCACTCGCTCTCTAAAGTTGTCCGGCTGCACATCAGCTTGTCTCTGGGACATGAAACGCATGCAGAGGGGGGGGGGGGGGGGGGGGGGGGGGGTGTTGTTTGAGTGCACTCGATAGCCCAAAGGTCACTTGTGGGCGCCATCACTGTCAACATGCATCAGCGTCTTTTGTGCGAGACTGGGCCGCATCAGGTTTTCCAAAAAAAACCCCAAAAAACACATTTATTAAAAACAAAAAAAAATTAAAATTAATAAAAAAAATTAAATTAAAAAATTAATAAACTTTTTTTCCACAATAAAAGCTCTGATAAAACATTCCACTGTTCTCAAATATCTTAATTTTTATTTTTCTACACAAAATAAGATGAAAAATAAATAAACAAATCAAGAATAAAGAAAATCAATCAGTAATAAATAAATATAATAATAATAATAAAACGGCAAATAATAAAAACTTAAGAAACCACATATAGTTGGTGGGTAGACAAATTATTTTTTTCAGATTAAAATGAACAAAGCATTATTAGAGCCCTGTAGACATGACAAAACACGACTATAGTCACATTTATACTCTTTTTATTTACAACATATTGCGCAACTGCAGGGTCTTGAGACACATGCTAACTCGCAAACTAGAGAGCTAGCAACCTAAACGGTAGCCTTCGAGTTATTTCCTTTAAACTTAAATAGCCAAAAACTTACCACTTCCACATGGATAGGGAGGATAACTATTAACAGTTATTTAACCTTTAACATGAACATTAATCAAACGTAATAATTTTTTCTGGGTACATGATACCATACAGCAGGGGTCCCCAAACTTTTTCCAGTGAGGGCCACATGACTTTTCCCTCCTCTGAAGGGGGGCCAGGGTCAGGGTAGTTTGTTTGTTTATGTTCTATGACTGGGTCAAAATGTGGTTGTAGTAACGTTGCTCACAATAGGTTACCATTTCCAGTTCCATGACAGAAAAATGTACATGCTTTATTGTTCAAGGGGGCCGGGTGAAATGTGGAAGTGGGCCGTGTCCGGCCCCCGGGCCTTAGTTTGGGGACCACTGCCATTACAGCATCCATATCAAACTTGCGCGGGCCGCACTGACATTAAACTTTCATATCAAGGCGGGGGCCTCAAAGTAGTGTCCTGCGGGCCACATTTGGCCCGCGGGCCACGTGTTTGAGACCCCTCAAGTAAACTGCACCGAAAGATCCGAGACTTGGGTCAATAATACATAAAGCCCAACCCAACATATTCAGCTTCAGTTCAGACAATTAATTGCATAAATGCTAAAAAAAAATAATAAAAACTGCAATCAAAGCTGCTAAATTAATGTTCAAAATGTGTCCTTGTATTAAAAAATAAAAAACATTTGGGGTCAAATGAGAGCTTTTGTGGAGGCTATGAAACGCTAATTACTTCACATTGATTGGCTATGCAAATGTAGAGTCCTCTCTTGCACCCAAATCTGATACGTTGGACTTTATTCTCTATTTTACTGTGAGCTGTTAATTAAAGTTACTATTTTATCGTCGTAATTAAGATGTCACAAAGAAGGAAACTCCTCTCTGAGCTATGCCGCCTTATCTGGGTGGGAGATTTTGCAAGTTATCAGGGTCTTTATGGTCCTGGTAGGGCCACCTAAAACAAAAAATGGTCCAAGGTTTCCCTCGGCTAGATGCTGGCATCGATTTAGGGCATGATGGCTAGCGTCTGGTGGAAGAGGCATCATGGATCCCTCCTCCAATGAGCTCACCAGAGTGGGTTCGGTGGCAGCAGATAGCAGGGACTTTTCACGGTCCAATCCTTGGCTGTACAACAATCTGGTCAGGAGGCCAAGCTGGACCTTAGACCTGAAACCTTAGACTCTGTAGTTACCTGACGAATCAACCTGAAGTTTGGTTAAAATGAACTCTGGTGCGTTTGCATACACAAAAAAATAGTTGCCTTGGCAAACTGTTGCTCTGTAATAGTATATTTTAGAAGCTTTTTGTGAAATCTAAACTGGTATATGAAGCAGATTATAAAAACAACCTGCGTATTCAACCTGGCAGATTTGAAATATCTATGTTCTTCATTCATTCATTTTTTTACCACTTTTCCTCACAAGGGTCGCGGAGGTGCTGGAGCCTATCCCAGCTGTCTTCAGGCGAGAGGAGGGGTACACCCTGGACTGGTGGCCAGCCAATCGCAGGGCATTCATTCATTCATTTTCTACCATTTTTCCTCACAAAAGTCGCGGGGGGTGCTGGAGCCTATCCCAGCTGTCTTGTCTTGGGGCGAGAGGCGGGGTACACCCTGGACTGGTGGCCAGCCAATCACAGGACATTCATTCATTCATTTTCTACCGCTTATCCTCACGAGGGCTGCGGGGGTGCTGGAGCCTATCCCAGCTGTAGCCAATCACAGGGCACATATAGACAAACAACCATTCACACTAGACCTTTATATAGACCATACCTATGAATGGACCAATTAACCTAGCATGTTTTTGGAATGTGGGAGGAAACCGGAGTACCCGGAGAAAACCCACGCATGCACAAGGAGCGCATGCAAACTCCACACAGAGATGCCCCAGGACGGAATCGAACTCGGGTCTCCTAGCTGCTAATCACTCGCCCATTCAAGTTGTGAACTCAGACTTCATTCATTTTCTACCACTTTTCCTCACAAAAGTCACAGGGGGTGCTGGAGCCTATCCCAGCTGTCTTGTCTTGGGGCGAGAGGCGGGGTACACCCTGGACTGGTGGCCAGCCAATCACAGGGCACATATAGACAAACAACCATTCACACTCACATTCATACCTATGGACAATTTGGAGTCGCTAATTAACCTAGCATGTTTTTGGAATGTGGGAGGAAACCGGAGTACCCGGAGAAAACCCACGCATGCACGGGGAGAACATGCAAACTCCACACAGAGATGGTCGAGGGTGGAATTGAACTCGGGTCTCCTAGCTGTGAGGTCTGTGCGCTAACCACTCAACCGCCGTGCAACCCAGAAACGGAACATTCATTCATTTTCTACCGCTTTTTCATGCAAACTCCACACAGAGATGGGATTGAACTCTGGTCTCCTAGCTGTGAGGTGTGTGCGCTAACCACTCGACCACCGTGCAGCCCACAAAAGGGTACATTCAACCCAAAAATCTGACAAAGAAAATGAAAAAAAGCATTTTTCAGAGTTTTTCAACCACCACTGAGAAATTCTTCGTCATTTCAATCGGTGCCCTAAAACGCTACGAGGAAAAACCGGAGTACCCGGAGAAAACCCACGCATGCACGGGGAGAACGTGCAAACTCCACACAGAGATGGGAGGGTGGAATTGAACTCTGGTTTCCTAGCTGTGAGACCCGCTAATCACTCGGTGGGGAGCAACTTAAAGTCAAATTTTGGTAAGTTTGAAGATTTTATTAATATCGATGTCGCTGTACGTATATACCCGAAAATATCGAATTTTCGAACAAGTTTCGAACACAGGTCAGGCCTCAAACCGGAGATAGTCGTATATCCGTATCAATTTTTCAGTTTTGAACCATGTGTGATTGAGTTTGACTTCAACTCCATCTAAAATCCTGATACATTTTTTTTTTGGAAGAACCCAGAAACTTTGCCCCACATACGATGCGTTCAGGCGCCACCCATCAATCGGTTCTTTGTGTCTCAGCTCAGGGAACAATCTCTCAGTGTCGTTACCGCATTTTTTGATTATTGATGTCAGCAACGCTTAGGCTGGTTTGATGAACGATCCGTGCAATATTTCTTCAACTGTGTGTCTTCTCTTTTATTTCTGCAATGAAGAATGAGATGTTTCTCCTTTGAAGGACAATTTCCCCCTCCTGTTGTTATCTTCTCCCGCTTACAAGCACTCTCTGTTTGCACGCTGTGTGATGTGCCAGTGATGGCAGCGTCCCGACAACTAAATGAAAGGTCCCATCGTTCTTCAAGTTCCCTCCCAGGTGACATCCCTTGTCCCCATTCCGTCACCATCAAAACACCCGAACAAGATGCAGAGAATCTCAAAAACGGTCCATTATGGGCTGCCAGGGGGATCGCAGACACCATTAAGGGATGGTATCGGTTACAAATAATGCATGTCTGCAGTCTTATTCTTATCTGTCTGGGAGGAACGGGACGGAGCGGAGATGTGGAGATGCACCGCAGAGACCGCGCATCCTGAATAACGCCATCGCTCTCACAAGCCAAGGACATCTTCTCACCAGAGAGATGTTCAAGTGAGGTTTCAAGCAAGAGTAAGTGCTGGATGAATCTGATAAAAAGCCTTGAAACACCTGCAGGAACAACCCACACAAAGCTAACGTGCTGATAGTCGAAGCACACCAGTCGGGAACGCCGCGTGATTATAGTCGGAGCGTTTTAGGGCACCGATTGAAAGGACGAAGAATTTCTAAGTGGTGGTTGAAAAACTCTGAAAAATGCTTTTTTTCATTTTCTTTGTCAGATCTTTAAGTTGAATGTACCCTTTTGTGGGCTGCACGGTGGTCGAGTGGTTAGCGCACACACCTCGCAGCTAGGAGACCCGAGTTCAATCCCATCGCTGTGTGGAGTTTGCATGAAAAAGCGGTAGAAAATGAATGAATGAATGAATGAATGAATGTCCCGTTTCTGGGTTGCACGGCGGTCGAGTGGTTAGCGCACAGACCTCACAGCTAGGAGACCCGAGTTCAATTCCACCCTCGGCCGTCTCTGTGTGGAGTTTGCATGTTCTCCCCGTGCATGCGTGGGTTTTCTCCGGTTTCCTCCCACATTCCAAAAACATGCTAGGTTAATTAGCGACAATCCAAATTGTCCATAGGTATGAATGTGAGTGTGAATGGTTGTTTGTCTATATGTGCCCTGTGATTGGCTGGCCACCAGTCCAGGGTGTAGCCCGCCTCTCGCCCGAACACAGCTGGGATAGGCTCCAGCACCCCCACCACCCTCGAGAGGACAAGCGGTAGAAAATTAATGAATGAATGTTGCCTCTGTTGCACGGCAGTCGAGTGGTTAGCGCACAGACCTCAGAGCTAGGAGACCCGAGTTCAATTCCACCCTCGGCCATCTCTGTGTGGAGTTTGCATGTTCTCCCCGTGCATGCGTGGGTTTTCTCCGGGTACTCCGGTTTCCTCCCACATTCCAAAAACATGCTAGGTTAATTAGCGACTCCAAATTGTCCATAGGTATGAATGTGAGTGTGAATGGTTGTTTGTCTATATGTGCCCTGTGATTGGCTGGCCACCAGTACAACCATTAACCTAGCATGTTTTTGGAATGTGGGAGGAAACCGGAGTACCCGGAGAACGTGCAAACTCCACACAGAGATGGCCGAGGGTGGAATTGAACCCTGGTCTCCTAGCTGCGAGGCCTGCTCGCTAACCTTTATTTTTCCAATATTTGTTTTTATTGTCGTTTTCCATTTTTGCCCATATTCAACCACATAAAACGTTATCAATAAATGTACAGTATATTGAAAAAAAACAGAGATTGAAGCCGCTGGCTGTCAGACAGAACCCACACCACCCGTTCTGCTTCCACGCACGGAACAATTTCCGAAGATGCAATCTTAAAAAACACCAAAGGCTCAATCTTTCACTGTGAAATGCCATTAAGGATCACAGGCAGTTATGTCTTTTTAATGAGGGAGCTAAATTGCTGTCATATGTGGTGATTTTTGCGCAAATGAAAGGCGATGCAGACTATGAATGTCAAGTAGAGCCACCAAATGTTCCCGGGCTTGGCACCCTGCCCGCCGTGAGCCCAGGCATTAGGATTCACGCTCGCAACCACGTGATGGTGAAACGGAGCGGCGCACTCTGGTCTCCGGTGGAAAATAGTTAAAATGTAATGAACCCAATTTGCCTCCCGCTCTCTGTGATTTGACAGTTACATCGGCGCCGGGGCATGTAATGTGATGACAAGCATATTAGCCGTGACAACTGATGGAACTCTCAGCTGTGGGGATGCAAAATAACGTGAACGGAACCGAACTATTTTCTTGTCATGTTTTGCATCGCTCTTAAACTAAAAATAATATTTTACCACAACTTAAATCAAGGATGATGGATTCTTATTAGGCACCAACATCAATAATTACCAATAAATACCTATTGACCTATTATGCTCATTATTCGGCCCCATGTTTTGAGTTGGTAATGGTAATGGTAATGGTAATGGTAATGGTAATGGTAATGGTAATGGTAATGGTAATGGTAATGGTAATAGTAATGGTTTAATTTCATTTGAACATGCATCAGATTACAATTGAATGCATCACATAATCAGTTCACAGTTCCACATGTCCGAAAGGAGTAGGAAGAAGCAAAGCTTATTAAATCCTACCCCTCCATCTGGTACTTTTACAATCAGTAACTGTTACATTTGTTCACTTCCTGCTTTCCATAATACCGTTTACTTTTACAATCAGTGACTGTTACATTTGTTCACTTCCTGCTTTCCATAATACCGTTTACTTTTACAATCAGTGACTGTTACATTTGTTCACTTCCTGCTTTCCATAATATCGTTTACTTTTACAATCATTGACTGTTTCATTTGTTCACTTCCTGCTTTCCATAATACAGTTTACTTTTACCATCAGTGACTGTTACATTTGTTCACCTCCTGCTTTCCATAATACAGTTTACTTTTACAATCAGTAACTGTTACAATTGTTCACTTCCTGCTTTCCATAATACAGTTTACTTTTACAATCAGTGACTGTTACATTTGTTCACTTCCTGCTTTCCGTAATACAGTTTACTTTTACAATCAGTGACTGTTAGATTTGTTCACTTCCTGCTTTCCATAATATCGTTTACTTTTACAATCATTGACTGTTACATTTGTTCACTTCCTGCTTTCCATAATACAGTTTACTTTTACAATCAGTAACTGTTACATTTGTTCACTTCCTGCTTCCCATAATACCATTTACTTTTACAATCAGTGACTGTTACATTTGTTTACTTCCTGCTTTCCATAATATTGTTTACTTTTACAATCATTGACTGTTTCATTTGTTCACTTCCTGCTTTCCATAAAACAGTTTACTTTTACAATCAGTGACTGTTGCATTTGTTCACTTCCTGCTTTTCCATAATACAGTTTACTTTTACAATCAGTGACTGTTACATTTGTTCACTTCCTGCTTTTCCATAACACAGTTTACTTTTACAATCATTGACTGTTGCATTTGTTCACTTCCTGCTTTCCATAATACCGTTTACTTTTACAATCAGTGACTGTTACATTTGTTCACTTCCTGCTTTCCATAATACAGTTTACTTTTACAATCAGTAACTGTTACATTTGTTCACTTCCTGCTTCCCATAATACCATTTACTTTTACAATCATTGACTGTTACATTTGTTCACTTCCTGCTTTCCATAATACAGTCTACTTTTACAATCAGTGACTGTTACATTTGTTCACTTCCTGCTTTTCCATAATACAGTTTACTTTTACAATCAGTGACTGTTACATTTGTTCACTTCCTGCTTTCCTAATATAGTTTAAGTTTTTTTTTTCTTTTTTTTTTTAAATAATGTACCTCGTACTGAAGTACGACGTGATATGACCACACGGAACGTCAAAAGCGACCATTTGAGAGCCTCTTCTCTCACAAGTGGAGCCAAAAAGTAAGATTTTTTCTTGTGTTCGATGCCCATGAACAGACTCTGGGGTCAAATAAATTGTCGTTTGTAATTTAGAACATCTTACAATATACAGGATCAGGGAAAATGAACTGACATATTTGTAGGTTAAATAAAAGGTAAATAAAGCAAAGTAACACAAAAGTGTTGGGCCTGTAATATATGGTAATGGTAATGGTAATGGTAATGGTTTAATTTCATTTGAACATGCATCAGATTACAATTGAATGCATCACATAATCAGTTCACAGTTCCACATGTCCAAAAGGAGTAGGAAGAAGCAAAGCTTATTCAATCCTACCCCTCCATCTGGTACTTTTACAATCAGTAACTGTTACATTTGTTCACTTCCTGCTTTCCGTAATACAGTTTTTTTTTTAAATAATGCACCTCGTACCAAAGTACCGGGTGATATAACCATACATTGTGGTCTCCAATAGAGCAGCACAGAAAGCTTTCTAGTTCTTCCAGGATCTGCACCTATTCAGCTGTATTTGTTTGGATTTCGTGCTTCCCGCGAAAACGGTCTGTTTGAATTAATTCATCTAATCAAAGAAGTTTTGCTTTGTTCAATACTGAAATATTTGATCACAGCATGGATATAAAATGATAAAATGTAGTTACAGTTTTTTTTAAGTAGTCAAAACAGGTACCTCCCAATGACATGCAATGCTAGCTGATACACAAAAAAAATCTGTATTCATGTTTCACATAAAGATTGTGGATAATGAGCAAAATTCTTATGATTTTCTTCGCTGTATTCGTCAATGGAAGTCCTTGAATATAACTTTTTTAAAAAACAGCCAGATGTTTTTTTTAAACAATATGAAAGATAAGCATCAAGACTGTGACATAGTTTGTCCTTGGCACCTCCATACTGTGGACAAGTACTGACTAATATGCAATAAAAGATTTCATTCTCCGCCGGAACACTTTTTTTTTTAAGGTTATTTCTTTCTTTCTCCGGCAGCTGTAAAATGAAACTTCCTCTGAGAACAGACGACTATGAGCTGATTATTTTATTTGGTCGCAGGAGATTTCTGGGTGTCTGTACGGAATAAATAGGACAGAAATGTGTTGTTACATGACGGCTATTTACATGTATGAGGATGGAAACCGATCTTTAAAGATTGGTCGGTTAAAGCTGTGTACAGCAATCCCTCGTTTATTACGGTTAATTAATCCCATGATAAGTCAAAGTAGGATTCCTTATTTATAAATGGAATATTTTCGTAATTATAACATAGAAAACATGTTTGGCACTTTCTAAATATGGTTTTAACATTATTATTATTAGAGCCCTTTAGTGTGTATGATTTGGATGGAAAAGGGGGGCAATAAAAACCAAGGTACAAAAAACAAAATTTTTTTTTTTTTTTTGCAATAATTTTCGTTGAAAACTGAATGCTATGCAAACCAGGGCGTATGAAAACCAAGGTTTCACTGTATCGATCACAGTTTTTCAAACCGTTAATTAATTTTCAAAAGTACGATCACAAATTTGTTTGGACCAAGCGGCACGGCGGTCTAGTGGTTAGCGCACAGACCTCACAGGTAGGAGACCAGGGTTCAATTCCACCCTCGGCCATCTCTGTGTGGAGTTTGCATGTTCTCCCCGTGCATGCGTGGGTTTCCTCCCACATTCCAAAAACATGCTAGGTTAATTAGCGACTCCAAATTATCCATAGGTATGAATGTGAGTGTGAATGGTTGTTTGTCTATATGTGCCCTGTGATTGGCTGGCGACCAGTCCAGGGTGTACCCGCCTCTCGCCCGAAGACAGCTGGGATAGGCTCCAGCACCCCCGCGACCCTCGTGAGGAAAAAGCGGTAGAAAATGAATGAATGAATGAATGTTTGGACCAAATTAAGCATTTTCAAGCATAAAAATGAGTAAATGAACAAAAATCCAAATATAGAATAACCCCTTATGATCAACCATGCTAACCACTTGTCCGCATTCTTTTCATGAAAGCACTTTCATAATGTGGAATTATTACGAAACTAGTAGCAATGATACAAGAATGATGTACCGCATTAAAGTTGTAATGTCCCAAGTCAAAAGTAATGTGAGAAACTCTTTTTTTTACAACAATAAAGTCTTAATATTAAGCAAAAAAAGGTAAAAAAAAACAAAACGTTACAAAATTGCAAAAGTATTTTGTAAGAAATAATTCAAAATTTTATTTGTAATGTAATACAGTAAACCTCGGATATATCGGACTCGGATATATCGGAAATTCGCTCACAACGGACAGATAAAAAAGAACTGATTTTTCTGTAATGCATTTCCAATAAAAATTCATTGCATATATCGGATTTTTTATAACGGATTTCGCCTATTTCGGACAAAATCTCCAGTCCCGTTCCAATGCATTTCCATTAAATTTCCCTCGCATATATCGGATGGCCGCATCGTGGTGCTCCGATTCGCCGAATCGTGACAGGCCGCTATACGACGTCATTTGCAGCGTTTGCAGCGTTGCCTGCGCGTCCAGGTACATTGGAAACATAGTCAAGGAAGTGTCTTTTTATAACGGATAAAATCCGATTTACGCATATACCGGATATAAATCCGATATATGCGTAAAACGGACATTTTCCGGTATACGCATATAACGGATTTCGCTTATATCGGACAAAACCAGTGGGAACAATTGAATCTGATATATCCGAGGTTTACTGTAGTAGCAATGATACAAGAATGATGTACCGCATCAAAGTTGTAATGTCCCAAGTCAAAAGTAATGTGAGAAACTTTTTTTTTACGACAATAAAGTCTTAATATTAAGCAAAAAAAGATTTTAAAAAAAGTTACAAAATTGCAAAAGTATTTTGTAAGAAATAATTCAAAATTTTAGTTGTAATGTAATACTACAGAAAAAAGTAATTTACAATAATTTACAATTTATAATATATATATAATAATTTACAATAATTATTAAGTTTATTAAATGTAAATGATTAAATTATTATTTCCGTAAGAAATTATGGTCATAGAAATAATCTGTTCTAGGGTCAGCGCGCAGAATTAAGGGTGCTCGACGTCCAGCGCAACTCCTGGGGTGTTAGTCTACCAACGTACATCTGGCACAGAGGTAGGGAACCTATGGCTCGGGAGCCAGGTAGGGCTCTTTTGATGACTGTATCTGGCTCTCAAGCATTTACCACAATAAAAATGTAGTATTTTCTACTGCAATACGGCCAACCATATCTATCTTTCCTGATGATATTTTCCAGGTCAAACACCAAAACTCGATTATTACTGGGTAATGCGGTAGTCTACCTCGGTCATTGAGATGTCAACATGTAAATGTAGACTTTCCTCCTTTAGTCAAATAGTCACCTAGCTAAAGCTGCAGAAGCAAGCCTTCTGACGAAGATGGCCAAAAGAATGAAATATACTGAGTACGGTGCAAAACCATGCAGCAGCAGAAGTTGCATTAATGGCAACAAGTATTTGATTTATTATTGGACACTGCGCTGCTCATGAAAGTGTGCTGGCCACACCCCCTTGGCGTGGGGTAGTGTGCCTGGTCTACATAATTAGAGCCCATTATATCTAAAACTGTTGGTCTTACATAAAAATGCACACATTTTATTGCATTCAATGTTTAATAAAATGTATATGGCTCTCACAGATACACATTTTAAAATATCTGGTCTTCATGGCTCTTGTAGCCAAAAAGGTTCCCGACCCCTGATCTGGCACAACCACACCGGCTGGCACCCGTTACACAGCCATAAAAATTAAAATATCATTTTTGTATTTAAATACAATCCTCAGTTTCCGTTGGAGCGACTTTGACTTCTGGTCCAAAAATAGAACGCTATCTCAAGCTAAAAGCTTCCTCCAAGATGGCATCAGCCAAACACTACGTATGTCTCATCGCTCTCTCATCAACTTTCTTAACATAAAGACGGCGAATGATGACTGTTATCATATACATCGCCTTCGTTGGAGGACCGCCGTAAAAAAAGAGTCCTAAACACGGCAGAAAGAGCAGATTGACAAGTGAATTCAGCGCCGTGATTAATGTGACAACCTTTAAGAAAAGGTTATGGATCCGTAGGGAACGCTAATGTGTGTTGGACATGGAGGAGAGGAGAAAGAAAAAAAAAAGAGAAAAGGTCAGGAGTCAAGTGAGGCTTTGTGAAGATGGACAAAGTCATCTGAATGTCTGCTGTGTTTTGGCCCTGAATGGGTGAGCCCCAACATCACAAGTGAGGGAGCTTTACACGCCTCCACGCAATGTCATTGTGTGTCTTCTTTGTTTTTTAGAGCCCTCTACACATGAAATAACATCCCTATAGTTATTTTCCAACTCCTATTACTCAATATAGTACATATAATAAAAGAAAATAAGCTATTTAAGATATAAATACGACTCATGCTTGTATGTGTCGCAGTAAATGTGCAAGGGGAGCTGAGTGGGGGTTGGACAGGAAGTGATGTCACGGTTTCCTTTTCGTTTGTAGTGGTTTCCAGCGGCAGCAATAGCCTGTGTTAGGGATTATTGTGACTGTTGTGAAATAATTCAAGCCTACAATAAAAAGCCTGTTGTGATCAAGTCTGGTGCTTGTGTGTCTCTCCAAACATTACAGTGTAAAATATTTATTTTAATGAGTCTTTTGAATGTCTTATATTATAGTTCATTAGGTCCATTAGTGTGCTATAAAATGCTCAATTTAGACCAAAGCACATAATGTGTTTAAATATGCATATTTTTTTGTACTAATAATAAGCCGTAAAACTGCAAAATCCAAATTAATGGACAAAAAGACAAACATAGCACAGCGTGAGTGCAAGCCATAATAATGTATAATAATAATAACCAATAATGTGTGTCAGGACCACGCTGAAAGGAAACTAAAATATGAAAAAAACAATGGCAAAACATTCGTAATAATTATGATGTAAAAATTTCACAATAACAATGTGTTTTAGGACCACACAAAAAATGATGATGAAAAAAGTATTAACGTTGTAATATTGTGAGGGGAGAAAAAAGTTTTAAATTAGTCACCTAGTTCTTAAATATGCATTTTTTTTTTTACGAATAATAAGCCGTAAAACTGCGAAATTCAAATTAATGGACAAATAGACAAACATAGCACAGCGTGAGTGCAAGCCATTTTTTTTAATAATGTGTGTCAGGACCACGCTGAAAGGAAACTAAAATATGAGAAAACAATTCGTAATAATTATGATGGAAAAATTGCGCAATAACAATTTTTTTTTACTACCACACTAAAAATGATGATGAAACAAGTATTAATGTCATAATATTGTGAGAGAATTTTTTTTTAAATTAATCAGCTAGTTCTTAAATATGCATATTTTTTTACTGCAAAATTGAAATTAATGGACAAAAAGACAAACATAGCACAGCGTGAGTGCAAGCCATTTTTTTTAAATAATGTGTGTCAGGACCACGCTGAAAGGAAACTAAAATATGAGAAAACAATGCCGAAACATTTGCAATAATTATGATGGAAAAATTTGCTGTTTTAGGACCACACTAAAAATGATAATGAAAAAAGTATTAACGTCGTGATATTGTGAGAAAAAAAAAAGTTTCAAATTAGTCAGCTAGTTTTGAGACGAGACAAGGAGAAAAAAACAACAACAAAGGTTATGAATCTCAGTGGTCAGCATGAAGTTGACAGTTAGCGATGCCACACATCTCGCTGCTGTTTCCACACCCACACCCACACACACACACACACACACACACACTCAGTCACGCCACCGAGCAAGAATGCGGTCTGCTTATTAACTCGGACTCGGCTCTATTATTATGTTGCTATTTCTTGATGAGTGAATTCCCACTTATTTGCCTTCCAAAGGTCACATGTGACACACTGTGACTGACAGCACATTGTTCTTTAGCTGCCTGCAATCAGGGTGAATGTCATGATGGGCTACTTATGGACAAATAATAATAACTAGTTGCATTGACACGAGCTGCTTAGAATAAACCATGACTTCCCTCTTCTAGATCGTATGTGCACATCACACTAAAAAAAAAAAGGAACTTTTTTTTTATGCTAGCAGCAGGGCTCCGTGTGGGGAGTTGTTCACCAGTCCACCAAATTGGTCCTGACAGTAATATTCCTCACTGTCACGCTGATTGTCATGCCTGACGTCACATCCACAGCTTTGTAGATTCCCCACTCTTGAAGACTTGATGTGTGCAACAACAGGTGAAGTGGACTCCTCAGTCTCCACTCCTGGAGTAACAGTCCATAACAGTCCATGAATTCATCATTAAGTCTGAGTTTTAAGGGGCTGCACGGTGGAGTAGTGGTGTGGTTAGCGCAGACCGAGGAGACCAGGGTTCAATTCCACCCTCGGCCATCTCTGTGTGGAGTTTGCATGTACTCCGGTTTCCTCCCACATTCCAAAAAACATGCTAGGTTAATTAGCGACTCCAAATTGTCCATAGGTATGAATGTGAGTGTGAATGGTTGTTTGTCTATATGTGCCCTGTGATTGGCTGGCCACCAGTCCAGGGTGTACCCCGCCTCTCGCATGAAGACAGCTGGGATAGGCTCCAGCATCCTCCGTGAGGATAAATGGTAGAAAATGAATGAACTTTTTTGTAGGGCTGCACGGCGGTCGAGTGGTTAGCGCGCAGGTTACCTCACAGCTAGGAGACTTGGGTTCAATTCCACCCTCGGCCATCTCTGTGTGGAGTTTGCATGTTTTCCCCGTGCCTGCGTGGGTTTTCTCCGGGTACTCCGGTTTCCTCCCACATTCCAAAAACATGCTAGGTTATTAGCGACTCCAAATTGTCCATAGGTATGAATGTGAGTGTGAATGGTTGTTTGTCTATATGAGCCCTGTGATTGGCTGGCCACCAGTCCAGGGTGTACCCCGAGTTCACTATGGAATATAGTGGTTGCTGGCCATTTCTGGGAAGGTTCACCAGTGTTCCATTTTTTGACCACTTGTGGATAAATGGCTCTCACTGTGGTTTGCTGGAGTCCCACTATTTTAGAAATGGCTAGAACTTTAGAAAGGAAGACCCGAGTTCAATTCCACCCTCGGCTATGTCTGTGTGGAGTTTGCATGTTCTCCCCGTGTATGAGGGTTCCAGCACCCTTGTGAGGATAAGTGGTAGAAAATGAATGAATGAATGAGTTCTCCTCCTATTTAGTGTGGAAGTGGTAACTTTTTGGCTTCTTATTTTGTCTTTCCCCACCCTAGGCCATCTCTGTGTGGAGTTTGCATGTTCTCCCCGTGCATGCGTGGGTTTTCTCCGGGTACTCCGGTTTCCTCCCACATTCCAAAAACATGCTAGGTTAATTAGCGACTCCAAATTGTCCATAGGTATGAATGTGAGTGTGAATGGTTGTTTGTCTATATGTGCCCTGTGATTGGCTGGCCACCAGTCCAGGGTGTACACCGCCTCTCGCCCAAAGACAGCTGGGATAGGCTCCAGCACCCTCACGACCCTCTTGAGGAATAAGTAATCACAAAGCGAAGGAAGAATTTCACAGCTTAAATAACAATCATTGTTATGTTATTTTTACATGCAGGTCATAGTTTGACAATGTAACAGACTAATTTATTATACATTGCGTCCTTTTGCAAAAATAGTTTGGAAATGACAACAAATCAGAGGCTTTTTCCTCCCTGCCATCTTGTGAAATGCTGAAAAAAATGAAATCATTAATGTGACACTAGATAGGATTTTATGGACCTTCATTTTGTCATAAATTTTCTTAACTTTAGCACCAGAACGGCAACAAGAACGCTCTTGAAAGGAAGAGGCAGGTTTCATGTTGTGCTGTCAGCCACTCTCATCATTCCCCATTCTTTTCTGCAACTAGACCGTCTTAACAGTATTCGCCCATAAGAGCCGTGTCTATCTTCGGTGAACTCCGGTGGTGTTTTCGGTCCATACATGTTCTCGGCGGTGCACTAAAAGGCTGCAAACATAAAAGTTGTGGATTGATGGGATGTGAAGGTCCCAATGGCAGCATGCAAAGCTCTCAGTGTCTTCAGCTAGGCATTATGTGACGTGATTGTGATGTTGATGCCGTGTGATTTCCACTGCCAGCTTGTGTACTCGTGTGGATCCTCTGGCCGTATTATTAATTCAGGCCTTTTCCTCCTCCTCTGTCTCTGTCTCTCGGAGAAGAAGCGTGCACGGGGAAGATTAAAAAGAAGAGTGTAATTAGAAAGGAGGACTTCCACCGTGGTGGTAAATGGGAGTTGTGCTGTCATATTATAATATCTAATTGGTCTCAAATGACAAGGAGAGCGGTTAAAACAGTGCCGAGTCACTCGTCAACATAAAAGCTCATTCAAAATTTCTATCCGACCTGTTCTCCTCATCCCGGGAAAGAACTTGTCCAATTATTGTGCCGTTTCTTATGCATGAACTCGCCTCATGGAGCCGCTTGCATCCTGACACCCGGGTTGAAAACAATGGCAGTAAATAGCACGCCACTTGTCGTAGTGGCGTACATGAATAAAAATGGAAAACAATTAGCGCCTTTCACTCATACTTACGAGTGCGTCTGTATGACTTAGAGCAGAAGGAAACGGTGAGTTATATTAACAAGTAATTACCGTTTTCCGGATTATAAGTCGCCACTTTTTTTCATGGTTTGGCTGGTCCTGCTACTTATACCCCTGAGCAAATTACTATATGTATTTTTTTCCACTGTTGTTTGCTACTACTAGCATTTCTGTACCGCTGAAAATCTACAATGTAAACATCGACTGTTATGGTACGAGCAGTTGATGTTTGATAAATACAAGGATGAAGAGTCTTGAACCCGTCATGATGTGCTATATATATCACTATATTGACACTTACTATGGTACCCATTATGGCATTGGATGCTCATATCACCTCCTACTTAACTGTATTATGGAAAGCAGGAAGTGAACAAATGTAACAGTAAAAACAAACCCAAAAACCTTAAACTGTATTATGGAAAGCAGGAAGTGAACAAATGTAACAGTAAAAAAAACCCTAAAACCTTAAACTGTATTATGGAAAGCAGGAAGTGAACAAATGTAACAGTAAAAAAAAAACCCCAAAAACCTTAAACTGTATTATGGAAAGCAGGAAGTGAACAAATGTAACAGTAAAAAAAAACCCAAAACCTTAAACTGTATTATGGAAAGCAGGAAGTGAACAAATGTAACATAAAAAAAACAACCCAAAAACCTTAAACTGTATTATGGAAAGCAGGAAGTGAACAAATGTAACAGTAAAAACTCCCCACCCCCCCAAAAAACCTTAAACTGTATTATGGAAAGCAGGAAGTGAACAAATGTAACAGGAAACCCCCCCCAAAAAAAACTTTAACTGTATTATGGAAAGCAGGAAGTGAACAAATGTAACATTAAAAAAAACAACCCAAAAACCTTAAACTGTATTATCGAAAGCAGGAAGTGAACAAATGTAACAGTAAAAAAAACCCAAAAAACTTAAACTGTATTATGGAAAGCAGGAAGTGAACAAATGTAACAGTTACTGATTGTAAAAGTACCAGATGGAGGGGTAGGATTTAATAAGCTTTGCTTCTTCCTACTCCTTTTGGACATGTGGAACTGTGAACTGATTATGGGATGCATTCAATTGTAATCTGATGCATGTTCAAATGAAATTAAACCATTACCATTACCATTACATAAGCTGGATTTAGACAGTAAGTCTTCCTGTTATTCCAATTCCGGAAGAGTCGTCTTTATGCCTCAGCAGGACCAGGAACTCCAGAGGAACCATTGCAAATAACACCGCAAGTATTAGATGAGTGTGTCTACAATGAATGCGAGCGTAGAAGAGACATCATGTCTCCACTTCACTGACTGAAGGACCTGCAGTACTGTATGTAAGCATTACCTCCGGAGGCTCTTATATAAGCGACCAGTACACTTCCTGGAACAGGAACAAAGGAGAAAGGTAGACTTTGCTGCGTTTGTGTACTGTAGGACATAAAACACTCGCGACATTCGCGGCACCTTTCCTTTATAGCATTATTCGTAAACCTGGCCACAATAAAAGGACGCTTCAAAAATTGTTGATGGAGTGTGCAATAGGCAAACAAAATGTAGCTTGTAGATTGGAATGACGAGTAGGGTGGACAAGTGGTTAGCATGTTGGCCACACAGTCAGGAGATCGGTAAGACCTGTGTTCGATTCTCGACTTAGGCATGTTCTCCCATGTTCCGGTTTCCTCCCACATTCCAAAAACATGCTAGGTTAATTAGCGACTCCAAATTGTCCATAGGTATGAATGTGAGTGTGAATGGTTGTTTGTCTATATGTGCCCTGTGATTGGCTGGCCACCAGTCCAGGGTGTAGCCCAGGGTGTCTCGCCCGAAGACAGCTGGGATAGGCTCCAGCACCCCCGCGACCCTCGTGAGGATAAGCGGTAGAAAATGAATGAATGAATGAATTGCTGTCTTCGCACAGAGATGGCCGAGAGTGGAATTGAACTCGGGTCTCCTAGCTGTGAGGCCTGTGCGCTAGACAGCTGGGATAGGCTCCAGCATCCCCGCGCCACCTTCGTGAGGATAAGCGATAGAAAATGAATGAATGTTTTAAACGATATTATTCAAGTAGCGATTAAAGCAATGTTCCACAAGAAGCTAACCTCGTCCACCATAAGTGACGAGTGTCTGTGGGAAGTTGGGCATGCGAGTGTGGAGCGTGGAGCTCTGCAGGCAGGAAGACAAGAGTGTCAGGGAGCCAGGCTGATGTGGTGTCGGCTGGTGCAGGCTGCTGAGGGTGCAGTGAGTCCTGACAGCTACTTCTATCATTAAAGCTCTTGTTGTACTTTCACACAAGAGAAAAGAAAAAGAATCCCAGTTTTGGATACTTTGGATAAAATGACGGTTATTCCATTATTTCCCATAAGGATGATAGCCAAGAGCAGGGGCAGGCAAACTATGACCAATTAGGATTTTTAACCCTGACCGCCACACATTTTAAACCTTTAACATCAAAGCTGAGTTTTATATTTCATTTTTTTTTGTTGTTTGGATCCAAGTCAAGTCCAAAGTCACAGTTGGAGTTGCAAATATTTGATGATATTCTCAAATCAAGTCCAAAGTCTTCGAAATTGTGACTCGTCGTGGTTGTTAAAATTCACCTGTTAACCGCGGCGACAAATTTATTTCATTAATTATTCGTTTAATTAATGATATGCTCTGTTATGACGGCAGACGGAAGCACAGTGGAGCATCCTCGCATAGTCTTTTTTTTCATTCTCTTCATTCTGACCTGAACACATCAACATTTGTTTTCTATGCCGCTTATCCTATGCTGCAGCCTATGCCAACTGACTTCAGTAGAGAGGCGGGGTACACCCTGGACTGGTGGCCAGCCAATCACAGGGCACATATAGACAAACAACCATTCACACTCACATTCATACCTATGGACAATTTGGAGTCGCTAATTAACCTAGCATGTTTTTGGAATGTGGGAGGAAACCGGAGTACCCGGAAAAAAAAACCCACGCATGCACGGGGAGAACATGCAAACTCCACACAGAGATGCCCCAGGAGGGAATTGAACTTGGGTTTCCTAGATGTGAGGCCTGCATGCTAATCACTCGTCCATCGTGCAGCCCCATTTTCTACCACTTTTCCTCACGAGGGTCGCCGGGGTGCTGGAGCCTATCCCAGCTGTCTTCCGGCGAGAGTACACCCTGGACAGGTGGCCAGCCAATCACAGGGCACATATAGACAAACAACCATTCACACTCACATTCATACCTATGGACAATTTGGAGTCGCTAATTAACCTAGCATGTTTTTGGAATGTGGGAGGAAACCGGAGTACCCGGAGAAAACCCACGCATGCACGGGGTTAGCTGTGAGGCCTGTGTGCTAGACAGCTGGGATAGGCTCCAGCACCCCCGCGACCCTTGTGAGGATAAGCGGTAGAAAATGAACGAATGAATGAACATCCATATTGCTCACATAGCTAAAAACGAGGAAACCAATGTAAAACTTTTTGGATTTGACCAGCTGGTCAGTAAAACTGAAACTCCTAAACTGCTAACAATGGTTTCATCCACTGGTGAAACCGCTTTTCTGTGATGCGGGGCCCCCGTCCAAGTCCGACCTATGCAGCTTCCCTAAAGCTCCACTAATGTGCTTCGTCCGTGTATTGATTTGTTTCCCATGCACTTCCTGTCCTGCTTTGATGCCATTGTGGTGTCAGTGTTTGGAAGATTCCAGATAAAATATTATGGAGGGTTTTAGCGGTTAAGCTTGTTATTTCAGGGGATTATTTGGCCGCAGTTGAATTAATATTTTTATTCTTTTTTTTTTTTTTGGCCGCAAACTGGATTATGCGCCTTTGCTCTGCAGAGACGGATATCAAATGGCCATCGCTGATATGCTTCTGCCATGAGTCCCCTCTACTGTGGGAAAAAAGGGGCCGGCGCTGATTGGGTCCGCATTGAGGAGAGGATTTCACTGGCTCGGTTTTACATGTCGTGCAGCACAGCACAGTAGAAAGTGGACCTTGGAGTGAATAGAAATTATTATATATTATAGTCCGCATTTTGAGCTGACCCAAAAGGTTCTGGTACGGTTTTGGCACCCTGCCTGTAAAAGTGGTCTCTTATCGCAGCTGTGGACAACATACTGGATACAGAGTCCTGGTCCTGGTCCCACTGCGGAGCTCAGAGCACAGCACAAAAACACAATGTAACAAAAGGCAGATTAATCGCCTGGATAATCGTAAACCAAACAGATTAATCCCCTCGCTTTTTTGACTCGAACCATTTCTACCTGGGATGGAACTTTTCTCTCAACTTCAGGACTGTGTACTATCCATCTTATAAAAGGTTATTCAAGTAAAGCAGGGGTCTCAAACACGCGGCCCGCGGGCCAAATGTGGCCCGCAGGACACTACTTTGAGGCCCCCGCCTTGATATGAAAGTTTAATGTCCGCGCAAGTTTGATATGGATGCTGTATGGTATCATGTACCCAGAAAAAATTATTACGTTTGATTCATGTTCATGTTAAAAGGTTAAATAACTGTCTATAGTTGTCCTCCCTAGCCGTGTGGAAGTGGTAAGTTTTTTCGGCTATTTAAGTTGAAAGGAAATAACTTGAAGGCTACCGTTTAGGTCGCTAGCTCTCTAGTTTGCGAGTTAGCATGTGTCTCGAGACCCTGCAGTTGCGCAATATGTTGTAAATAAAAAGAGTATAAATGTGACTATAGTCGTGTTTTGTCATGTCTACAGGGCTCTAATAATACTTTGTTAATTTTAATATGAAAAAATAATTTGTCTACCCACCAACTATATGTGGTTTATTAAGTTTTTATTATTTGCCATTTTATTATTATTATTATATTTATTTATGACTGATTGATTTTCTTTATTCTTAATTTGTTTATTTTTTTCATCTTATTTTGTGTAGAAAAATAAAAAGTAAGATATTTGAGAACAGTGGAATGTTTTATCAGAGCTTTTATTGTAGAAAATCGGAACCAAAGCGAAGTTTTTAAATTTTTTTGTTTTTAATAAATGTGTTTTTTTTTCGTTTTTTTTTGGAAAACCTGATGCGGCCCAGTCTCACCCAGACCCGAGCTCCAGTGGCCCCCAAGTAAATTGAGTTTGAGACCCCTGAAGTAAGGTATTAGAGGTGACAGGCTAGACCGTGTTGGTATCCCAATTTATGGTCATACACAACAGATTTTTGGAAGATTATGGTCTATTCTGGGAAGGACCAGATGGTGTGTTTGACCTCTTATCTGTTCGTGTGACTGATTCTCTCAGAAACACAAATAATGAGGACAAAGTGTTGTAATACTTTAACCGCTTCTGTTCGATTAAACCATACTGTAGTTTTAAACCACAAAAGCAAATATGTCAAGGGTCATGGCGGTGCTGGAGCCTATCCCAGTGTGGAATCGAACTTTGGTCCCCTCGCTGTGAGGCCTGCATGGTAACCACTCGACTTCCATGCAACAGAGGCAAGAAAAAAAAACATCTATTGACGTCAATCAATGCATGTGACAAATGTAACAGTAAAAAAAAAACCCCAAAAACCTTAAACTGTATTATGGAAAGCAGGAAGTGAACAAATGTAACAGTAAAAAAAAAACCCAAAAAACTTAAACTGTATTATGGAAAGCAGGAAGTGAACAAATGTAACAGTAAAAAAAACCCAAAAAAACCTTAAACTGTATTATGGAAAGCAGGAAGTGAACAAATGTAACAGTAAAAAAACCCAAAAAACCTTAAACTGTATTATGGAAAGCAGGAAGTGAACAAATGTAACAGTAAAAAAAACCAAAAATCTTAAACTGTATTATGGAAAGCAGGAAGTGAACAAATGTAACAGTAAAAGAAAAAACCCAAAAAACCTTAAACTGTATTATGGAAAGCAGGAAGTGAACAAATGTAACAGTAAAAAAAAAAACCCCAAAAAACCTTAAACTGTATTATGAAAAGCAGGAAGTGAACAAATGTAACAGTAAAAAAACCCCAAAAACCTTAAACTGTATTATGGAAATCAGGAAGTGAACAAATATAACAGTAAAAAAACCCCCAAAAACCTTAAACTGTATTATGGAAAGCAGGAAGTGAACAAATGTAACAGTAAAAAAAACCCCCAAAACCTTAAACTGTATTATGGAAAGCAGGAAGTGAACAAATGTAACAGTAAAAAAAACCCCAAAAAACTTAAACTGTATTATGGAAAGCAGGAAGTGAACAAATATAACAGTAAAAAAAACCCAAAAAACCTTAAACTGTATTATGGAAAGCAGGAAGTGAACAAATGTAACAGTAAAACTGAATGAATGAATGAATGAGACTACTTTTCTCTCTTTTTTTTTTTTTCCCGTTGAGGTGATCCATGGTACAACTCAGCCCTGCCCATGTCCCGATACCGGCCTGCGGACCAGTGATTGGGGTGGCTTCACTCTTTTCCGAAACTACCTCAGCAAGAAAAAAAAACATCTATTGACGTCAATCAATGCATGTGACATGTGATTACATTGTGTGGCTACTTGACCTTTAGCTTCTATTAGCGCAAATCACAAATCAATTCATCAACAAAACCTCGACCAATCACAACACGCAGTATATTACCATGCAGGAGTACTTCTAATAAAGATTATATTATAAAAGCATATACGAAAAGTGCAGCATTATTGCATCATTTGCATGGAAGTATTCAGTCAACAGTACTGCAGTAATGTCCTTGCTTGGTGTTGCTGAGTGATTGCCAGGTTTCCGGACGCATAGCAAGTGTCGTCTCGTGTCAAGATCAACAAACGGTGTACGAATCCTTTAACGTCGGAGCTCCTGAATAGAAATCAGACGTTCGCTTTTGCTGAGGATGTCACTGAAAGTGTTTGTGTAAGTCCTTTTATTAAAGGTCACATAGGATCCATGCTGCTATGATTCGTTTATTGAAAGATGAACCGTTCATAATATCGACTTACATGATTTGCTATGTGCATTAAAGGATGATTCCTGAACAGCAAATCATCATTCATTCATTCATTCATGTGCTGGAGCCTATCCCAGCTGTCTTCGTGTGAGAGGCGGGGTACACTGGTACACTGGACTGGTGGCCAGCCAATCACAGGGCACATATAGACAAACAACCATTCACACTCACATTCATACCTATGGACAATTTGGAGTCGCTAATTAACCTAGCATGTTTTTGGAATGTGGGAGGAACCGAACATAAACATTCCAAAAAAATGTCAATATTATTTATGTCTTAATTGTTTATGCCTTATATGTATTATTTTCTGTTATGTTTACTATAAATGTGTGTAAAAGTGACTATAGGGGTGTTATTTCATGTCGAGAGGTCTCTAATAATGTTCATTCATTTTCTACCGCTTATCCTCACAAGGGTTGAGGGGGGGTGCTGGAGTCTATCCCAGCTGTCTTTGGCCGAGAGGCGGTGTACACCCTAGCCTGGTGGCCAGCCAATCACAGGGCACATATAGACAAACAACCATTCACACTCACATTCATACCTATGGACAATTTGGAGTCGCTAATTAACCTAGCATGTTTTTGGAATGTGGGAGGAAACCGGAGTCAAACCCACGCATGCACGGTGAGAACATGCAAACTCCACACAGAGATGTCCGAGGGTGGAATTGAACCCTGGTCTCCTAGCTGTGAGGTCTAACCACGTGCTAACCACTTGACCACTTGCCGTGCCACCGCAAATCATCATATTTAAGAATATTTTCTGTATTAAATTGCTAAATGAACTAAATACAAATACACTTGATCGCCAGACAAACAGGCTTTTATTGCAGGTTTGAATTAGCTGTCACAATAATCACTAATAAAAGGAATAAAAACACTTAGTTACACTCACCATGTCTACTATATTGAGTAATACCAGATTAAATGTGATTATAGGGGTGTTATTTCATGTCTAGAGGGCTCTAATAATGTTAACAACCGTATTTACAAGTTTTCTATGCTTGAACTATGATGATATTCTGTTTATAAATAAAAAAAAAATACCACTTTTACAGCCGGATCAGGAACCAATTAACCACGATAAACGAGTATATGAGTCTTATTTGGAAGTATGCATTTTATTTTATCCTCCGGGTCCAAGTGGTGTAAAAGTTCACTCAACTTCCCCCAGATAGAGTCCAGAAACTGGACTAAAGTGACATTGAAGTCACCTTGGTTCTGTATGTATGCATGTGTCATGGATCCGATATTCATGTAGCACCAATTCCAGTCGCTTTTAAATGCATAGCGCTGCTTTTATCACCCGTATTGGAAGCCTGTGATTTAGAAAGCAAAATATAGCGTAGATACATAAATAACACACCAGCAACGACTTAATATCAGCCAGTGCAATCCATCATTCAGGCTGTACAATTAGCATCTATTATTTACAAAGGCTACCATCTTGTTTATACAGTTCTGCACGTGCAAGTTGCAAAAAAAAACAAAAAAAAAACAACAAAAAAAACAAGTTTGGTTTGGCCTGAAACCAGCACGATGTCATCACTTTGTGTCCTTTCGATGAGCCAAAAAACGTCCTTATGCTTTACCATCACTGTGGTCTGCCGCATTGCAGGAGGGGGGGGGGGGGGGGGGGGGGTACCGGGTGGAAATATGAGCCTGTCAAAATGACCTTTCACCACAACTCACAGGGACTGCTCTAATTGGCACTTTTTATTGTTATCAACTGACGCATGAACAATATTCTCCAGTGGAAGGCAATTCATACAAATATATATAAGAATAAGAATAATGCGGAATTTTGAATGGCCTGGTTAAGATGAAATATAATATTGTTATGTTTTCTTTATTGAGTTCCTCCAATGGTTTATTCCATGTCCCCTGAAACAACACGAGATCAATAGAGCAGGAAAATAAACTGTATACTTCATGAATATAACATGTAGCATTATAATCGATCTGATCATGCAACACAAGATTGCAATGGGTCATACGCTGCTAAAAAAAAATGTCGAATGGCCAATCAATACAGTCACATTATCCACAGAGATGACACTGGAGATAGTAAGACGTTCATTTAATACTTTCACATGTCACCCAGGAGGCCGAGATCAACTTTGAAACTCTCCGAAAGTGGAAATCAACCAAAAAAATATCTCAGAAAATGCAACTATTATCATGCGTTACGTTAGCAAATCTCATGAGACTTCAGCTCAGTGAACATTTTTCTTTCAATATACATCAGTTAACATAATTTTGTAACGCTAATATATCCAATATTCTTGATTTCTTATGCAAAATCTCCTTGGTGATGAAATGTGTATACAGTGAAAAAGGTTAGCTAAGAAAAAGTGGGACATTGAGAGAACGGAAAAGAGACATTATATCTTACTTATATAGTGGTTAAGAATGTTAAAATATTGCTTGCGCAGTGACAGAAAATGTTTATGCTAGGTTAGAAATTATGACAAATTGGACAGGGTCACAGAAAGAATGTAAACTAACAAGTAATTGCTTTATATTCAATATTATCCACGGATATCGGCTTCAAAATGAGATATCAGTTCATATTGGTATCGGTTTTACGATATCGACGCAAGAAAAAAAGTTTTTAATGTCAATGCTACCCAGACTTCCTTATATGGAGCGTCTGTAAACAGAGACTTACATATCCGGAAGTCCTCGGTAGCACTTAGGAGTGTGCCAACGGAGTGGGAGTAACTTGAGTACGAAATTAAACAGACCCTTTTGGGGCAGTCCATGGAAACACTTTAGAAGAGGAGCTGAATCTGGAAGATCTAGAAAGCTTCTTGTGCAAGTTATTGTGTGTAGCTGCTCTATAGGAGCCAATTAACCTAGCATGTTTTTGGAATGTGGGAGGAAATTGGAGTACCCGGAGAAAAAACCCACGCATGCACGGGGAGAACACGCAAACTCCACACAGAGATGGCCGAGGGTGGAATTGAACTCAGAGGCCTGCATGCTATCCACTTAACCATCATGGAGTTGCCTTTTTTTGAGCATTCATTAATTTTCTACCGCTTTTCCTCACAAGGGTCGCGGGGGGGTGCTGGAGCCTATCCCAGCTGTCTTCGGGCGAGAGGCGGGGTACACCCTGGACTGGTGGCCAGCCAATCACAGGGCACATATAGACAAACAACCATTCACACTCACATTCATACCTATGGACAATTTGGAGTCGCTAATTAACCTAGCATGTTTTTGGAATGTTGGAGGAAACTGGAGTACCCGGATAAAAACCCACTCATGCACGGGGAGAACATGCAAACTCCACACAAAGATGGCTGAGGGCGGAATTGAACTTGGGTCTCCTAGCTGTGAGACCTGCACGGTAACCACTCGACATGCCGTGCAACAGAGGCAACATTCATTCATTTTCTACCGCTTGTCTTCTCAAGGGTCGTGGAGGTGCTGGAGCCTATCCCAGCTGTCTTTGTGCGAGAGGCGGGGTCCACCCTGGACTGGTATGCCAGCCAATCACAGGGCACATATAGACAAACAACCATTCACACTCATATTCATACCTATGGACAATTTGGAGTCGCTAATTAACCTAGCATGTTTTTTGGAATGTGGGAGGAAACATGATGGCGAGATGTCCGACGCTGGGATTGAACTCGGGTCTCTTAGTTGTGTGGTCTGCGCGCTAACCACTCATCCATCGTGCAGTCCAGCAAAATAATATGCAATGGAAAAAGCATCCAGTGGCATCACAGTAAAAAAAACCCAATTACCAAGCTATGTATGATATTAACAGATTTATATATATATATATATATATATATGTATGCCAAGCCATATCTTACAGTATGTATTATTTTAATTTCAGGTGCTATTATGCTCAGCTCCATGGATTTGCTGTTCCTCTCTATCATTGATGAAAGCACAGATGGACACAGGAGCGTCCTTTAGTCCAGATGGCTGAGTCAGTAGCCAGCACGCTTTAGTCTATCACATCTCCTCCACCCAAAAAAAAAAAACTCCAATTAGATTCTTATTTCATGTACATTTCATTCATCTGCATTTGTCCACCTTTCGGGCGTGCTGTGACTTCCATGTGCACCAATGGGGCGTCGGTGGAATTAGTCTATGGTTGCTTGTTAAAGCCGGGCAGCTGCAAAAGGGTGTCAGGGGGTTCTGACAGGTTCACGCCAATCCCTCTCACACAGCTCTTAGAGTCTGGAGACAGACCCCCCCCCATCCCCCCATTGCCTCCTGTGCTGCTTTGGACATTTGGCAAGCCGCTGAGAATGACTGAAGAATGACACCAAGAGAGTGGTATTTATTAGCAGACAAAAAAAATCTAGGCTGCTTGAAGCTACTTCAGCGTTTATCGTCATTTATCAGTTCATCTCAGAGGACCAAAGCCGGTCCCTGGTCACCTCCACAGTAAAGGAGCTCCAGTGTAAGACTATGGATGTTAACCTGATTTATCTCCTTTGTGTCGTGCTTTAATGCGGCCTGAAGGCACAGAGTGGAAAGTTCAACTCTTATAAGCTTCGAGGTTGTGACAGTAAATCGACCGTGCTGGTGGAAAACGGTCATGTTTAGAACATGAAGAGGCAAGACTGACAACGAAACAGCAGCCATATTGTCAACAGTCCATGCAACAATGAGCACTGATTCCCATTCCCAAACATGAAAGACAATTTCATACGTTAACTGAGGCATATGGGAACTTTTCCTTCAGTGAACTTGTCCTCGAGAAAAAAAAAATCGACATGTGGTGCCAAACAACTTCTTACCAAGTGAGTCAGAGCTTCTCTTCTTGTCACTCAAATACACCCGTATAAAAAAAACGTATAAAAAAGGTTGTGCGCAAGTTAGAAAACAACAGAAGTGTTATGATGCTAATATTATGCTAATTCAGCTTTTATGTACACATATATTACTTTAACACACTTTTATCCGGGGGTCTTTATGCTGCATCTCTCCCGTGAGTGACAGGAAGAAAACCTCTGACTCACTTGAGGAAAAGCTGTTTGGTGCAACCAGTCGGTTTGTGAATCTACATGTTGGCCTGATATAGGATGAACACAAATGTGCTGGATCTCTCCTGTGAGTGACAGGAAGAAAGCCTCTGATTCACTTGAGGAAAAGCTGTTTGGTGCCACCAGTTGGTTTGCATCTGTGAATCTAAATGCGCGCAGACCTCACAGCTAGGAGGACCAGGGTTCGATTCCACCCTCGGCCATCTCTGTGTGGAGTTTGCATGTTCTTTGCCTGTGGTTGTTTTTGTAAAGTACATTCTCCTTCGCATCGAGAGGAGTCAGTTGAGGTTGGCTCGGGCATCTAGTCCGGATGCCTCCCTGGTGAGGTGTTCTGGGCATGCCCAGCCGGGGCAAGGCCGATCAAAGACACGCTGGAGGGACTATGTCTCACAGCTGGCCTGGGAACACCTTAGTGTCCTCCCGGTGGAGCTGGAGGAGGTGGTTGGGGACCGGGAAGTCTGGGCTTCCCTCCTAAGACTGCTGCCCCCCGCGACCCGGACCCGGATAAGCGGAGGAAAATGGATGGATTAATAATATTAATTTTGTGTAAAATTAAGTGAACCACTCTAAAACACAAAAAAACTCCACATAAAAGTACATTCTCGGGCATCTAGTCTGGATGCCTCCCCGACGCCTCCCTGGTGAGGTGTTCTGGGCATGCCCAGCCGGGAAAAGGCCGACCTAGGACACGCTGGAGGGAATATGTCTCACAGCTGGCCTGGGAACGCCTTAGTGTCCTCCCGGTGGAGCTGGAGGAGGTGGCCGGGGACCGGGAAGTCTGGGTTTCCCTACTAAGACTGCTGCCCCCGTGACCCGGACCCGGATAAGCGAAGGAAAATGGATGGATTAATAATATTAATTTTGTGTAGAATTAAGTGAACCACTGTAAAACACAAAAAAAACTTCACATAAAAGTACATTCTCGGGCATCTAGTCCGGATGCCTCCCCGACGCCTCCCTGGTGATGTGTTCTGGGCATGCCCAGCCGGGAAAAGGCCGACCTAGGACACGCTGGAGGGACTATGTCTCACAGCTGGCCTGGGAACGCCTTAGTGTCCTCCAGGTGGAGCTGGAGGTGGTGGCCGGGGACCTGGAAGTCTTGGTTTCCCGACTAAGACTGCTGCCCCCCGCGACCCGGACCCGGATAAGCGAAGGAAAATGGATGGATGGATAAAAGTACACAAAGTCCCATCAATCGATTTTCTATGCCGCTTATCCTCACAAGGTTTGCAGCTGTCTTCGGGGCAAGAGGCGGGGTACACCCTGAACTGGTTGCCAGCCAATCACATGGCACACAGTCTAATAATATAATGGACTATACTATAGGAAGTCATTCTTACGATAAGTCTCGGAATTCCGCGAGGATCATCCTTTCCTCCTGATTTATTTTCGCTTCCAAACAAAATAAAGCTATGCACTCGCGGAATATGACTATGCGCTTTTACGACCCCCGACGGGACACAGCAAGGTTACCTCTGCATTGTATATAAAGTTCTTACCCACGGATGACAACATTGCCGTAAAGGTCCACACGTCTGTTATAAACAAACATTGTTGCTTTTATCGTTCCCTGTCATTCCTTACTTCCTATAAACGTGCCCCATTATGCAATATTGACTTTTTAATGAAGTTCTAACAAGAATATGTGTCCCTGGAGTCTGTTTATAAGCAACACGTTTGATATCATTTCTCCACTCCACTCAAAAAGTTTCCGTGTTTTTATGGCGTCTTGAAGGACTCTGATCAGACTCTTGATGTTAGACTAGATGAGGCCGCCTCTGCACGGATAAAATAAACACGCTTTGCTACGTATATACGTACATCTTCAAATAAAGTCAATATGTACTTTTGTTGCTGTACTGTCAAGGTAGCACTATAGCTCACATACGGTAGCTATGTAGCATAGCATTTAGGGTGGCAATGGCGTGCCGAAGAGTAAATCGGTCATAAACCGGTGTGAAGTATGTGCAAAGTGGGGCGGGGGCAAAGGAAATGTTGAAATATTTCAAATTTGTGGCAAAAATTCTGTCAATAATGCTAAGAGTCCACTTAGCATTAGCAAGATTATTTGATTGGCGCGTAGTTTTTGGCGCAAATTATGTTCACTCGGCATGTTGCCATGTTGCCGTAACTCAGTGATCCGCTACACGCTAATCACTTAATCATTGGCGCGAACTGGCACTAACTGGCGCCGAGCCAGTGGACTCTTTGCATCATTGGCGCAACTTGGCTCGCACCATTACATTCCAGTAGGTTCCACTTGGTGGACACTTTGCGCCGATTGCTTGATGCAAGTGGCGCGACGAAGATTTTAAACATTTTTTAATTTTCTTCCCGCCAATTGGGTTCAAAATGTTTGAGCCACTGCACGCCACTAGGCACCTTATTGGTGACAGTAGATGCCACAGCAAATTGCAGTGGTGAGAACTGGCACCAACTGGCACCGGTCCGGTGGACTCTTTGCATCATTGGCGCAACTTGGCTCGCACCATTACATTCCAGTGGATTCCAATAGGCGGATTCTTTGCGACATCTGGTTCCACTTGGTGGACACTTTGCGCCGATTTCTTGATGCAAGTGGCGCAACAAAGATAAAAATTATTAATTTTCTTCCCGCCAAACTAAATTTTTGCCGCCATTACGGGCCACCATGAGTCAAATGGGAGGAAGTTTGAGCCACTGCATGTCACTAGGCACCTTATTGGTGACAGTAGATGCCACAGAAAATTGCATTGGCGAAAACTGGCACCAACTGGCACCGGGCCGGTGGACTCTTTGCATCATTGGCACAACTTGGCTCGCACCATTACGTTCCACTGGATTCCAATAGGCGGTTTGTTTTCGACACTCTGCACCGATTGCTTGATGCAAGTGGCGCAACGAAGATTTTAAACTTTTTAAATTTTCTTTCCGCCAAGCTAAATTTTTGCCGCCATTACGGGCCACCACGAGCCAATTGGGAGGAAGTTTGAGCCACTGCACGCCATTAGGCACCTTATTGGTGACAGTAGATGCCACAGAAAATTGCATTGGCACAAACTGGCACCAACTAGCGACGAGCCAGTGGACTCTTTGCATCATTGGCGCAACTTGGCTTGTGCCATTACATTCCACTGGATTCCAATAGGCGCATTGTTTGTGACATTTGGTTCCACTTGGTAGACACTTTGCGGCGATTGCTTGATGCAAGTGGTCGCGACAAAGATTTTAAACATTTTTTAATTTTCTTCCCGCCAAACTCTATTTTTGCCAGCGTTACGGGCCACCACGAGCCAATTGGGAGGAACTTTGAGCCACTGCACGCCACTAGGCACCTTATTGGCAACACTAGTTGCCACAGAAAATTGCATTGGCGAAAACTGGCACCAACTGGCGCCGGGCCGGTGGACTCTTTGCATCATTGGCACAACTTGGCTCGCACCATTACGTTCCACTGGATTCCAATAGGCGGTTTGTTTTCGACACTCTGCGTCGATTGCTTGATGCAAGTGGCGCGAAAAAGAATTTAAACATTTTTAAATTTTCTTCTCGCCAAACTGAATTTTTGCCGCCGTTACGGGCCACCACGAGCCAATTAGGTTCAAAAAGTTTGAGCCACTGCACGCCACTAGGCACCTTATTGGTGACAGTAGATGCCACAGAAAATTGCATTGGCGCAAACTGGCACCAACTGGCACCGGTCCGGTGGACTCTTTGCATCATTGGCGCAACTTGGCTTGTGCCATTACATTCCACTGGATTCCACTAGGCGGATTGTTTGTGACATTTGGTTCCACTTGGTGGACACTTTGCACCGATTGCTTGATGCAAGTGGTGCGACAAAGATTTTAAACATTTCTTCCCGCCAAACTCAATTTTTGTCGCCGTTATGGGCCACCACGAGCCAATTGGGAGGAAGTTTGAGCCACTGCACGCCACTAGGCACCTTATTGGTGACAGTAGATGCCACTGCAAATTGCATTGGCACAAACTGGCACTGAGCCAGTGGACTCTTTGCATCATTGGCGCAACTTGGCTCGCGCCATTACATTTCAGCTGGGATAGGCTCCAGCATATCAAGTTTATCTATTGTTATGGTCACCACAGCATTGCATTGCCCCTTCTAGCAATACTCTGTAAAGACAACTACTGCTCTCAACTCACTGAGACTGGATAAACCTCACTCCCAATTACTTACATACGCTTATTAAGACATAGGACCGCCTGCAAGTCCTGACAGAAAAGCTTAGCGGGGGCACACCGGAGGAAGGAGGAGCCGCCAGCTCCATTCGACACCAGATTTAGCTCGCCCGGCCTCGCTCGTGTTTGCCCCGTCTCTGCCGGCCGACTGAGGACCCGGCTTGTTCAACAAAAACACTGTCAGAGATAGCTTAGCCATGCATGAAATTGATTTTGTACTAACAAACAAGAGGATCTGTTTCTCCCCAAACTGTTCATCAAATCATCTCGGGGAATGAGGGGAGGATGAGAGTAAAATCATTAAGTTGCAACTGTAAATCAACTTCGGTGCCAACCTGCTGTCCCATTAACCCTGAAACCTGTTCAATATCTAATTAAGGCAATTACTTCAGGCATGGCACGCCGTTTAATCATGAATGACTGGCCCATTTATAGTTGCGGCTTCATTACCGCTGGCAGCGCGCGGGGATGGCTTTCCCTATCTGTGGAAAAGCAAAGGATCAACGATGAGTGTTACCGTGCGCCACCGCCAGGCCCCCGTTATTCCGATGAATGAGGGTAGCTAGCTGGTACGTAGCCACAGAAAGGGGTCCGCTCCCATCCGATCCCGTCCATGTTCTCTCTAGCGTTACCAACATTCATTCATTCATTTTCTACCGCGTTTTCCTCACGAGGGTCGCGGGGGTGCTGGAGCCTATCCCAGCTGTCTCCAGGCGAGAGGCAGCAGGGTACACCCTGGACTGGTCGCCAGCCAATCACAGGGCACATATAGACAAACAACCATTCACACTCACATTCATACCTATGGACAATTTGGAGTCGCTAATTAACCTAGCATGTTTTTGGAATGTGGGAGGAAACCGGAGTACCCGGAGAAAACCCACGCATGCACGCTGAGAACATGCAAACTCCACACAGAGATGGCCGAGGGTGGAATCGGACTTGGGTCTCCTCGCTGTGAGGCCTGTGTGTGCTAACCACTCGACCACCGAGCAGCCCCAACAGTTAACATTTTCTTTAAAAATATGCCATCAAAGTGAAACCGGAGTACCTGGTGAAAACCCACGCAAGTGAGATGGCCGAGTATGGAATTGAACTCGGGTCTCCTAGCTGTGAGGCCTGCACTCTAACCACTTGTGCACCGTGCAGCCATCTTATAATATTACAACTTCTAAAAACTTGAAGTTATTTTTACTTTATGCTAGGGTGACTAGCATAAAGTCCATACGGCATGCTGGAGCCTATCACAGCTGACTTTGGCTACTTCTAAAATTATTTTTCCCAAATAATAACTTTTTGTCCTAATATTTGGGCTTTAATCTTGTGAAATTATAGTTGATTTTTTTTTCATTTTTGCTGTCATTTTTTAATTGATTATAACATTATAAACAATTATAACATCAATGTTGAAAATATCGTGTGATTATATTGATTAACATGATTGATACAACATTGCATTTATTATAAAAAAATAACATATGTGGTTCATCAAGACTAGTAGTACTAGTTAGTGTAGCTCCTGGTCTACTTGACACACATGGACTGACCCACACATAAGAACCTTGACCCAGTTGGGGCCACCAGTGCCGTCAAATCAGGATGTCACACCTCGGCTACACGTGCTGCTTGACGCTGCTTTTCTTTTTAGGCGGCAAAGCACTCGTACTTTATTGTGGCTTTCAAAGCTTCGGAGGGGAGGTAAAAACGCCGCTGCTGAGTTTGAGGATTGGTCCTATTATTCCCCTGTACGGCCTTTGTGACCGTTTGGTTCTGACTGTGCTGCAAAACGGACAGGATTTAAGGCAAAGCGAGGAAAATGGGAAAAAAAAATGTCTGACTCATACCAACTGCAACTCCAAGAATCCCATGTTAGCTGGGATGTGTCTTTTTTATTCTCACTATTCTCCAAATATCTCACAAAAAAATCCCAATCTAATAGAGACGTGTCAGGTAATAGATTACTTAAAATATCTTTACTAACGCCATGTTTCCATTACTGGTACTTGTTCTTACAGGCATGCAGCTACTGCCATCATTTAAGTCCATTATTAGAAGAAATAACGTAATGACCTTTCAAGCATCCTTTACTTGCTGCACTTGTTGTTTTCACGGAGCTGTCCGTGGTGCTGAACAAGACTCCAATGGCTTTGTGACATCCCACCTTGTCAGCACTTCCACTTGAAAGAGTGACTGTGACAGACAGTGGCTGTGGGTAAGGGGACCCTCATTGTGAACTGTCCGTAGTGGCATAGTGGAATAGTGGGGGTATTGATTTTGGTGTACTGAACATCTTTGATTGATGTTGATGTCTTAATAATAATATTAGGTACAACTGTAAAATCTGAAGTTCTCTGTCTACAACAACAAAATTCATTCATTCATTTTCTACTGCTAATCCTAACGAGGGTGGGGTACACCCTGGACTGGTGGCCAGCCAATCACAGGGCACATATAGACAAACAACCATTCACACTCACATTCATACCTATGGACAATTTGGAGTCGCTAATTAACCTAGCATGTTTTTGGAATGTGGGAGGAAACCGGAGTATCCGGAGAAAACACACGCATGCACGGGGGGAACATGCAAACTCCACACAGAGATGACCGAGGGTGGAATTGAACTCTCGTCTCCAAGCTGTGAGGCCTGCACGCTAACCACTCGACCACCGTGCAACAGAGGCAACATTCATTCATTTTCTTAAGCTTATCCTCTTGAGGGTGGGGGGGTGCTGGAACCTATCCCAGCTGTCTTCAGGCAATAGGTGGGGTACACCCTGGACTGGTGGCCAGCCAATCACAGGGCACATATACGTAGACAAACAACCATTCACACTCACATTCATACCTATGGACAATTTGGACTCGCTAATTAACCTAGCATGCAAACTCCAGCTGTGAGGTCTGCGCGCTAACCACTCAACCACCGTGCAGACAACAACAATTTTGCTTACTTTTAATATTTATAGATATTTATATCTATAAATATTTCTTTCCCTTTTCTTTGCCTTATAACATGAGAAAATTAGTTAATTTGAGCTAGCTTACAATGCTGTCATTGGGAAACACCTATTTCGACTGTGAAGCCCTGTAAAAAAAAAAAAATACTCTAACCCCCCAAAAACTGCACGTTGTTGGCAGGATGGTGAGGATAGACGTTGCATGGTTTATTATTATTTACATTACTGCTATAAATGCATTAACATGTACACTAATAATTAACATGTAATAATTGCAGTATCTTGCCGTATTTTGATGATTCAAAACACTACCGAAACTTTGAAATTGATAACAATACCACACAGCAGCAATAACACTTATAATGTCCGCTGTCCTTGAGGTGGCTGTGTCTTCCAGCACATGACGTGTGCTCCAGTTCTCAGGTAAAAAAATGAAATGATGGCATATGAGCAACTTGTTAAGTCTTTGTAGTCGAACCTTCCCCCCGACATCCCCCCCCACAATGTCAGAAAATAACTGTGAACCACTGATCTAACCACTATCTTTTTAGATATTCATGTGCGCCTAATGCGGCTGTTAAGTATGTACAGCATGTAGCCGCATTTTCAGGCTGGTCAGATACTTCTCATCCTCACACAGCTGGTGCTGACACTGCAGGACGAACCCTCCCGGTGGCTCCGTGTCCATCGGCAGACATGAATTTACATTACTGGACAGCCCGCCTGACATGTTAAAACGAGCGGGAATTCATTAATCATCAACAGGACGTGGATATACGTAGCCTCTGAAGTTTTGACTAGTCAGTGTACAGCTTGTATAGCTAGACAGCGGAACTGTATTTTTCATCATTAATTTCTTCTAAAAAGTCAGACATAACTGAAATGTACGAAATTTATTCTCATATGAAATGATGCACGGTATATCCAATGACCATGTTCAAGACCCCAAAATCTTGAAACATACTGTACATCTGATAGAGGATGATTCTAGTTTTGGTAGTAAAAAAATGCAGTGGAAAATAATGACAAATAAATGAGAAATTAATTAAAATTCCTGGCAAGGTCGAATTATTTGGCCCCATGGTGGGTTTATTTAGCTGTCGCACTCAATAAGAAATGCACGGACAGTGAGTCAGCAATGTGGAGGGCGTTTCTATGGTTAATGATAATGTCCAAGACAAACACACCAGTTGGTTTGGTGCAATATTGCACCAAAACTGAGGCAAAAATTTTAAATGAAAACCATTCCTTACAAAACTGAGGGAAAACATAAATTCCAACATGGACTGTGACACTGCGAAGCACGGCGTGATACCCCTGCCTTCTGAAACAAGGAGCTACAGTATTTTAAATGATGCACAGCATATGCAATGACCATGTTCAAGACCGCACAATCTTGAAACATACTCTACATCTGATAGAGGATGATTCTAGTTTTGGTAAATAATGACAAATAAATGAGAAATTAATTAAAATTCCTGGCAAGGTCGAATTAATTGGCGCCATGGTGGGTTTATTTAGACGTCACACTCAATAAGAAATGCACGGACAGTGAGTCAGCAATTCTGTATGCGTTTCTATGGTGAATGATAATGTACAAGGCAAACACACCAGTTGGTTTTGTGCAATATTGCACCAAAACTGAGGAAAAAATTTTCTACGAAAACCATTTCTTACAAAACTGAGGGAAAACATAAATTCCAACATGGACCGTGACACTGCGAAGCACGGCGTGATACCCCTGCCTTCTGAAACAAGGAGCTACAAAAACAATGCAGTGGAAAATAATGACAAATAAATGAGAAATTAATTAAAATTCCTGGCAAGGTCGAATTATTTGGCCCCATGGTGGGTTTATTTAGCCTTCACACTCAATAAGAAATGCACGGACAGTGAGTCAGCAATGTGGAGGGCGTTTCTATGGTGAACGATAATGTACAAGGCAAACACACCAGTTGGTTTGGTGCAATATTGCACCAAAACTGAGGCAAAAAAATTCAATTGATGATAGAGGAGTAAAAAAATGCAGTGGAAAATAATGAGAAATTAATTCAACTTCCTGGCAAGGTCGAATGTGTCTTACCTGGCACTCTCTTTGGCCCCATGGTGGGTTATTTAGCCTTCTCACTCAATAAGAAATGCACGGACAGTGAGTCAGCAATTCTGTACGCGTTTCTATGGTGAATGATAATGTGCAAGGCAAACACACCAGTTGGTTTGGTGCAATATTGCACCAAAACTGAGGCAAAAAAAATTCAACAAAACCATTCCTTACTTACAAAACTGAGAGAAAACATAAATTCCAACATGGACTGTGACACACGACGGGATACCCCTGCCTTCTGAAACAAGGAGCTACAGTATTTTAAACCCAAGGTCCGGCGTCCTGGAAAAAAATTGTGCTTGACCTCGGATATTCTGCTGCACTTTGACTTTGAGCTACTTTCCAGTAACAGCATGACCTACTGTCGCGATTGCACGAGCCTTGCCTGCACGTTATCTATCATTCTAACGTGACAAAACACATCCGCTCATCAAAGCCGCTGATAAACAGCCTTGTGTTTGCTTTACTTCCTGTGGGAGTGCCGCTGCTTTTAAACAATTAACACCAGGAGTCAGCCACTTTGTTCCCGCACCGTTCCGGTATAAATGTCACACCGATACAGACTCCCCACGGGCAGAGTGCTTGTCCGTCGGGGCTGTTTTTCATGTGCAAACATAACACGTGAAACGTCAGCTGTAGACTTTGAGAGGAATAAAAGGCATGCGGTGAATGTAATTAATAAACTACAGGGTAGCACAATAAAATACTATTTGCAATAAAGCAAGCTTACTGCTTGTGCAAGAGAAATTACAAAGAGCAATTAAGCAAATATACGGCGTCAATAAAAGAGCAGAGAATAAAAGAAAAACTAACATCCGAGCAACAATGAAGCCGTTAAAAAAACACATTATGATGGTGACAACAATACTAATACTTCAACCTAGCAAATAAGGCCTTGCCATCTCCTTGTGTGTGTGCAGTGATGGAGGAACATGATGTCAAAGCAAACCTCCACCCCCTGCTGTGAAAGCCATTATCAAGGCTTATGCTAGAAGTTAGACGCCGCGAGTGCAAGCTTGTACACTCCGAACCCACGGCGACTAATCAGGATGAATGTTGTGTGGAGCCGTGGAGGTGTTTGAACACTCGGTGCACACACTTTCTTGCAAACAAGGCCGTTTAATTTATTTCTTCATTGATTATTCATCATGTGTGAGACGGGAAGAAGTGGCTGTGAGGTTCACGAACGAGTTGAATCTTTTGAGTCCGAGTGAACAAAGAGAAACGATTCCTTGTTGAATGGAAGAAAGGAAAATTGCCCACGCCGCCTTCATGCGTCACCTGTGTGGCCCGTGAATTGTACACAGTCGGAGTTGTACCCTTGTGATTGTGTCTTTATGTGTAATACAAATTCACCAGGAGACTAACCCCCCCCCAACAAAAGGCGTCAGAGTCAAAGGAACAGTAGCAACATTTCTGGATGGTAGTATGGTAGTACAAGTACAATTCACATTTTCATTATGCACTATTTGTGTTGATTATTCATTCATTCATTTTCTACAGCTTATCCTCGCGAGGGTTACGGGGGTGCTGGAGCCTATCCCAGCTGGTGACTGGTGGCCAGCCAATCACTGGGCACATATAGACAAACAACCATTCAAAAGCAGGAAGTCCATGAAAAACACTGCAGAAGAGGAGCTGAATCTGGAAGATCTAGAAAGCTCCCTGTGCAAGTTATTGTGTGTAGCTGCTCTATAGGAGTCCTCAAATCAATACAAAAGCGCCAAAATGTGCATAATAGGTCCCCTTTAATCGAATATCACACCTAAGGACAGGATGAATCATTTGGGAGCCACACTTAGCTAGCTTAACCACAGGAAAATAATTCATTTCATTCATTCATTCATTCATTTTTTACCGCTTATCCTCACGAGTGCCACGGGGGTGCTGGAGCCTATCCCAGCTGTCTTCAGGCGAGAGTACACCCTGAACTGGTAGCCAGCCAATCACAGTGCACATATAGACAAACAACCATTCAAAAGCAGGAAGTCCATGAAAAACACTGCAGAAGAGGAGCTGAACCTGGAAGATCTAGAAAGCTTCCTGTGCAAGTTATTGTGTGTAGCCGCTCTATAGGAGTCCTCAAATCAATACAAAGCGCCAAAATTGCGACTCCAAATTGTCCATAGGTATGAATGTGAGTGTGAATGGTTGTTTGTCTATATGTGCCCCGTGATTGGCTGGCCACCAGTCCAGGGTGTACCCCGCCTCTTGCCTGAAGACAGCTGGGATAGGCTCCAGCACACCCCGCGACCCTCGTGAGTACAAGCAGTAGAAAATTAATTAATATTTTATCTCGGGGCTGCATGGCGGTCAAGTGGTTAGTGTGCAGGCCTCACAGCTAGGAGACCAGGGTTCAATTCCACCCTCGGCCATCTCTGTGTGGAGTTTGCATGTTCTCCCCGTGCATGCGTGGGTTTTCTCCGGGTACTCCGGTTTCCTCCCACATTCCAAAAATCATGCTAGGTTAATTAGCGACTCCAAATTGTCCATAGGTATGAATGTGAGTGTGAATGGTTGTTTGTCTATATGTGCCCTGTGATTGGCTGGCCACCACTCCAGGGTGTACCCCGCCTCTCGCACGAAGACAGCTGGGATAGGCTCCAGCATCCTCCGCGACCCTTGAGAGGACAAGCGGTAGAAAATGAATGAATGAATGTTTGCCTCTGTTGCACGGCAGTCGAGTGGTTACCGTGCAGGCCTGTTGTGAGATAATTCAAACCTGCAATAAAAGCCTGTTTGTCTGGCGATCAAGTCCGGTGTGTGTATTTGTATTTAGTTCATTTAGCAATTTAATACACAAAATATTCTTAAATATGATGATTTGCGGCGGCATGGCGGTCGAGTGGTTAGCGTGCAGACCTCACAGCTAGGAGACCTGAGTTCAATTCCACCCTCGGCTATGTCTGTGTGGAGTTTGCATGTTCTCCCCGTGCATGCGTGGGTTTGACTCCGGTTTCCTCCCACATTCAAAAAACATGCTAGGCTAATTAGCGACTCCAAATTGTCCATAGGTATGAATGTGAGTGTGAATGGTTGTTTGTCTATATGTGCCCTGTGATTGGCTGGCGATCAGTTCAGGGTGTATTCCACCAATCGCCCGAAGACAGCTGGGATAGGCTCCAGTACCCCTGTGACCCTTGTGAGGATAAGCGGTAGAAAATGAATGAATGAATGAAAACTACTAACTACTAATACATCAATTGTACATGAAGACATAACAGTTGTAAAGGTTCACATTGCTTGACCAACGGACTCTAACGGTATTCCAGGGTAATTCCAAATGTTTGCACTCCCTGCTGTTGACCCCCGTGCCCCTCAAGGCTGCAATTGTGGACGGAGTAAAAATAGAACTTTAAGACCCTCTTTACTTTTTCTTTCGGAACATCCCCTTGTCACAGAATAAATGAATGCCGTGGCGCCCCAACAATGCCGCTTTTTCCTGGGCTGGGATGGATTGTGTGTAAGCGATGAGATTGGTTCCAGTGTTCCCCGTGGACCGCAGCCTTTGGTGTTTGGTGATAAATGCCTCCTGTGTGGTAATACAGTATGATTAACGGACACAGCCCAAAGCCCTATATCCACCCCTCCACCGCACCACCTTTTCGCCTCCTCATTGCACCTGAATCAATCATCTGCATGGCCAGCCCACAGTCTTGACTGAGAACAGCTGTTCAATGCTCACAGGGAAGCTGAAATTACTTTGCGATTCCCTTTTAAGGAAGCATAGGCATGTGACTACATTTCCTTGGGGGCGAATATGGGAAAAAAGAAGGAATTCTGAATGTTCTGAACTCCTTTTTAGAAAGCTAACTAGCTACTGTGAATACTGAATACTGATGTGTGGTCGACCAAAACAAACATTTATATTCATTTTCTACTGCTTATCCTCGCAAGGGTCGCGGGGGTGCTGGAGCCTATCCCAGCTGTCTTCAACTGGTGGACTGGTGGCCAGCCAATCACAGCTTTTTTCCCTACTTTATCATGTCATGGCTGACTACATGGACTATTAAGGTAATGTAATGTAAGGCAATGTCCCATCAATGTAACATTACTGATGCAGAGTGACCGGAATACTACATATGACTTGAGCCTATCCCAGCTCTCTTCGGGTACACACTGGACTGGTGGCCAGCCAATCACAGGGCACATATAGACAAACAACCATTCACACTCACATTCATACCTATGGACAATTTGGAGTGGCTAATTAACCTAGCATGTTTTTGGAATGTGGGAGGAAACCGGAGTACCCGGAAAAAAACCCAGTCATGCACAGAAAGAACATGCAAACTCCACACAGAGATGGCCGAGAGTGGAATTGAACCCTGGTCTCCTAGCTGTGAGGTCCTCGCGCTAACCACTCGACCGCCGTGCCGCCATGATTATAACAATATCTAAAATAAATAAACAATAGACTCTAAATTGTCCATCTGAAACAATCAGTAACTGTTACATTTGTTCACTTCCTGCTTTCCTAATATATTTTTTTATATTTTTTATTACATTTATTTTTTTAATTTTAAAAAATAATGAAAATTTTATTTTTTATTTTTTAAATTTAATTAAATTTTTTTAATTTAAAAAAATACAAATTTAATATTTTTTTTTGTCACGTACCAAATTCGGCCCACGGGCCGAAAGTTTGAGACCCCTGGTATACACGATCATAGAAAATGTGTTGGAATCGTTATGAAGCGAGGGGTGATGAGGCAACTTGAATTTAAAAAACTCTAAAAGAAAGCAAACTCCATGGTCAGATTTGATAATGGAAGCCATATTTAAAAGACGGAGCAGTGATTTGACACAAGAGAAACCATATCATTGGTGGCGAGATTACAGTAGCGCCATATGCAGTCAAATCAATCCTTGAGTAGTTTTGCGTGTGAGTCGATAGCTCCAGGTTAGGCCCATTAGTCATGTTGGCATTACACATCGCCCGCCCCAAATACTTACCTTTTGCTATACGCCGGCATTTATATAGGCGCGTCTAAATGTGAATCCATTTTAATATATGTCACTTGCTGTTAATATGTACGGCTACATTCTTCATTCATTCATTCATTTTCTACCGCTTTTCCTCACGAGGGTCGCGGGGGTGCTGGAGCCTATCCCAGCTGTCTTCGGGTGAGAGGCGGGGTACACCCTAGACTGGTCGCCAGCCAATCACAGGGCACATATAGACAAACAACCATTCACACTCACATTCATACCTATGGACAATTTGGAGTCGCTAATTAACCTAGCATGTTTTTGGAATGTGGGAAGAAACCGGAGTACCCGGAGAAAACCCACGCATGCACGGGGAGAACATGCAAACTCCACACAGAGATGCCCGAGGGTGGAATCGAACTCGGGTCTCCTAGAAGTGAGGCCTGCACACTAACCACTTGTTCACTGTGCAGCCCCCATTTGTTCATTCATTTTCTACCGCTTATCCTCATTAGGGTCGCGGGCGTGCTGGAGCCTATCCCAGCTGTCTTCGGGCGAGAGGCAGAATACACTCTGAACTGGTGGCCAGCCAATCACATTTAGCACATATAGACAAACAACCATTCACACTCACATTCATACCTATGGACAATTTGGAGTCGCTAATTAACCTAGCATGTTTTTGGAATGTGGGAGGAAACCGGAAAACCCGGAGAAAACCAGAGAAAACATGCAGAGATGCCCTAGGGTGGAATTGAACTTGGGTCTCCTAGATGTGAGGCCTGCACACTAACCACTCGTTCGCCGTGCAGCCCCCGTTATTAAAGTTCATTCATTCATTCATTTTCTACAGCTTATCCTCATTAGGGTCGCGGGCGTGCTGGAGCCTATCCCAGCTGTCTTCCGGCGAGAGGTGGGGTACACCCTGGACTGGTCGCCAGCCAATCACAGGGCACATATAGACAAACAACCATTCACACTCACATTCATACCTATGGACAATTTGGAGTCGCTAATTAACCTAGCATGTTTTTGGAATGTGGGAGGAAACCGGAGTACCCGGAGAAAACCCACGCATGCACGGGGAGAACATGCAAACTCCACACAGAGATGCCCGAGGGTGGAATTGAACCCTGGTCTCCTAGCTGTGAGGTCTGTGCGCTAACCCCTAGACCACCGTGCCGCCCCGGCTACATTCTTCCATCTTGAAACATTTAACAACGGTGTCATCTCCCTCTTGATGGCACCCCCTGCACAGGAGGGGCCATTTGTTGCCGGTGTCTGAAAAGGAAGCGTTCAAAGACACTCTGTATTGTTCCTTTCCATGTAACTTATTAGGATTCACAGTCATGCCTGGCATTACAAGGGAGGTGAATGCTTCCAGTGTGACGACAATTTCCTCCCACCGGCCCTCCGAGAGCGAGTAAACAAGCCGGCGGTTGAGACTCGAAGCAGGAGAAGGGGGGTGTCCCCCCCCCCACCCGCGTGATGAATGAAGCGAAGACGACTATCCATTTGGGCATGATGAGAGCCAAACTGATCCCTGGATTTGTGAGTGGGATTTAAAGCTCTATCTTGCAGCTAGTCATGTGGCGCCCGGAGTGGGCCGACTGGGCACGGTGGAACTCGTGTGATTGGGGTTGATGTGCTGAACGGCAACACGTATAAACGCTATTTGCTCCACCCTCTCTGGTCTCTGGTTGCCAAACCGTTGTTGGGACATGCTTTCGTTTTCAGTCCATACTTGCAATGCAATTGTGACTTGGAAGCCAATTTACACTGTCATGATGGAGGTGGGAATGAGTGGAATAAATCTAAACAGGGGGATATTTCTCTAGTGGGGGCTGCACGGTGGAAAAGTGGTTAACCACACAGCTAGGAGACAAGGGTTCAATTCCACCCAAACATGCTAGGTTAATTGGCGACTCCAAATTGTCCATAGGTATGAATGTGAGTGTGAATGGTTGTTTGTCTATATGTGCCCTGTGATTGGCTGGCGATCAGTTCAGGGTGTATTAGTAATGGTAATGGTTTTATTTCATTTGAACATGCATCAGATTACAATTGAATGCATCACATAATCAGTTCACAGTTCCACATGTCCGAAAGGAGTAGGAAGAAGCAAAGCTTACTAAATCCTACCCCTCCATCTGGTACTTTTACAATCAGTAACTGTTACATTTGTTCACTTCCTGCTTTCCTATTATATATTTTTTTTATTTTTTTCATTACATTTATTTTTTTTAATTTTAAAAAATAATGAAAATTTTATTTTTTTATTTTTTTAATTTAATTTTTTTTTTAATTTAAAAAAATACAAATTTAATTTTTTTTTATCACGTACCAAAAACTTTTACTTTTTTTTATTTTTTAAATTTAATTAAATTTATTTTTTTAATTTAAAAAAAATACAAATGTGACAATTTCTTGTTTGACCTTTCTAATGATTTCGTCTGTGCTCCCTCCGGAACAAAAAGCAGTGGTATCATCCGCAAATAATACTCCGCTTCTCGCCCGAATACAGCTGGGATAGGCTCGAGCACGCGCGCGACCCTCATGAGCGGTACAAAATAAAAAAAATTCTCCAGTGGGAAGTGATGCATTTTTCAGTCAGTATAACAGGGACTTGCTTATTAGAAAAAAGGTAATGAGAATTGTTTGTTTTTTCAGTGTAGGTTTTGGTATTTTGTTTACGTATTACCCAATAATAGATACTTCAGAAACAGGGTTCACAAGTTTTCCGGATTCTGACGGAAATTGCCCTTGCCTGTTGTTGACATCCCGACTGAAGTTACAAATCTCCCGGATCTGTGATGTTTATGTGCGGCTATAAAAGACTGTAGCTTTTTTTGCCCGGAACGTTGAAAGGAGGTTGATGAGGAGGTGGTCGATCAACAATCTCTTTATTGGAACAAACAGGTAACTGTCGGCCACAGCCAAGCCAGAATAATATCTCTCACACACATCGGCTCAGCAGCCAAAAAAGCAACACATCTGTTCGTTAATATAGTGAGGTATTAAATATATAATGATGTGTAGCCGACGTTATGTCAAGAATCTGTGCACACTTAAACACGGAGTACATGGAGCCCAGGAGGCGTCGTTAATGTTTTTTTTTTATTTGCCCTGTTACCTGTTTAATAGTTTAACATTTCTATCATCGAGTTGAGGACGCGAAGCAAAGCCGTTAAACAATTACTTTAGGATGTCAGCTGACTGATGTCATATGACATCTACAGTAGGTTTATGTGGTTAATACACATTAGCTTCCATTGATGTTATGGGCAAGCCTGCATTAGAACATACAGAACAGAAAATAACTACAGTCCCCATGATGCTTACAATGTGGAACCAGGAAGTAGTGAATTTTGGTAGAATTGTTATGCAGTGATTGTGTTTGGAACTGACAAACTTGGACATTGGGCTGCACGGTGGTCGAGTGGTTAGCATGCAGGCCTCACAGCTAGGAAACCCGAATTCAATTCCACTCTCTGCCATCTCTGTGTGGAGTTTGCATGTTTTATTTATGTATCATTTTTATTTTTATTTTTATTTTTATTTTTATTTTTATTTTTATTTTTATTTTTATTTTTATTTTTATTTTTATTTTTATTTTTATTTTTATTTTTATTTTTATTTAGTAGTTGACTATTGCCTAATATTCAGTGTGGAAGTGGTACATTTTTGCCTGCTTATTTTGTATATGGGTTGTTTGTCTATATGTGCCCTGCCATTGGCTGGCGACCAGTCCAGGGTGTACCCTGCCTCTCGCCCGAAGACAGCTGGGATAGGCTCCAGCACCCCCGCGACCCTCGAGAGGATAAGCGGTAAAAAATGAATGAATATTATTATTATTATTGTTCTTATTATTATTATTATGCTTTTTATTTTTAATTGATTATTTTCTTAGCTCTTTAGTAGTTGACTATTGACTAATATTCAGTGTGGAAGTGGTACATTTTTGCCTGCTTATTTTGTATATGGGTTGTTTGTCTATATGTGTCATGCCATTGGCTGGCGACCAGTCCAGGGTGTACCCCGCCTCTCGCCCGAAGACAGCTGGGATAGGCTCCAGCACCCCCGCGACCCTCGTGAGGATAAGCGGTAGAAAATGAATGAATATTATTATTATGTTTTTTAAATTTCTAATAAATTTTTTAGCTCTTTAGTAGTTGACTATTGCCTAATATTCAGTGTGGAAGTGGTACATTTTAGCCTGCTTAGAGATGTCGGGTACACACAAATCTGACCTGTCATACTCACATTTACACCTCCGGTTACTGAGTGGGAACCGAACCCACTCTGACTACAGAGATGACAGTCAAGTGAACCACGACACTATCAGTGACATACTGGTTATTGAATTATGCTATGACCTTCAAGGATGGAAATTTGGACTATTTGGATTGATGTATATTATTTCTAAGGAATTCTAAGGCAAAGCTACTATGTCAAATTCTCAAAATCCTTTCAACAACTCACCCAACTCACCTTTATCCTATCATCAGGCTTTAGCATATGGCCGCAGATTGCTAGCCAGCACAGCCTCCAACATCAAGAGCCTTTATCCTGTCAAAAGATACCGTGGTGGCATACCCACATGGCGGAGATTAAGCTCTTTATGAAGGTGACTCTACCTGGGTTTAGAAGTGAGCTCACTGCTCAGTCAAGCACTGAATCCAAATGGCGGCATGGCGTGAGCCTCGGCTCGCCTCGCCGCACTTCCTGTCACCGGCTCGCCCCAGATAAGGACAGATGACCTTTCCCCAGGTTGTTATAATAAATCAAATCCAGAGTCACTCATTCTTGCCTTTTTTTTCCAGGCCTTGCAGGTATCCGTGTTGAAATATTATATTCAATATCTGCAGGAATTTTCCATGTCATTGTTGAATATGTCAAGAAAAGAAGCGGACTATTCTGTTGTGTTTAAAATGAGAGCGTTGGCAATCACAGGAGAGCACAACAAATTAGTCAGGGCGGCAAAGTAATAATAATAATAATAATAATAACAAACTTGCTGATAAAGCGGATCCCCGGGTCAGCAACATTAGAGAATTTATGATACAAATCAAATTCTGCACAATTGCGTTTTATGGACTATTTCAGGTAGTGAACAAGAATATTCTTTTGCCAATTAGAGAGAAAACAGCCAAAGTTAATTGCCCCCCTGTTAATAGGAGCATTTAAGCTGCTCAGCCACCAAACAGGCCTCTCGGGGGCATTAACCACCAAATCTTGGAATCGCTGCACCAGCTGACTCATTCCCATCACACTGATGACTATATTTAACTAGATCAGTGCACATTCCGCTTTTAGCTCAGTTTCCAGGTGATGTCAGTAGGATCAGAAGAATTTATCTGAGTTGGGTAGCAAAGTAAAGTACCAGCAATGTTGTACTATGTCATGAGTATTGGTTTTAGTAGTATTGGTCAGATGAGGCAGTCAATCAGATTCGCGGGGGTGCTGGAGCCTATCCCAGCTGTCTTCCGGCGAGAGGCGGGGTACACCCTGGACTGGTGGCCAGCCAATCACATTTAGCACATATAGACAAACAACCATTCACACTCACATTCATACCTATGGACAATTTGGAGTCGCTAATTAACCTAGCATGTTTTTGGAATGTGGGAGGAAACCGGAGTACCCGGAGAAAACCGGAGAAAACATGCAGAGATGCCCAAGGGTGGAATTGAACTTGGGTCTCCTAGATGTGAGGCCTGCACACTAACCACTCGTTCGCCGTGCAGCCGCCATTATTAAAGTTCATTCATTCATTCATTTTCTACCGCTTATCCTCATTAGGGTTGTGGGCATGCTGGAGCCTATCCCAGCTGTCTTCCGGCGAGAGGCCGGGTACACCCTGGACTGGTGGCCAGCCAATCACAGGGCACATATAGACAAACAACCATTCACACTCACATTCATACCTATGGACAATTTGGAGTCGCTAATTAACCTAGCATGTTTTTGGAATGTGGGGGGGAGTACCCGGAGAAAACCCACGCAAGCGAGATGGCCGAGTATGGAATTGAACTCAGGTTTCCTAGCTGTGAGGCCTGCATTCTAATCACTTGCCCGCCGTGCAGCTGTCTTATAATATTACAACTTCTAAAAACTTATTTTTACTTTATGCTAGGGTGACTACCACAAAGTCCATAGGGCATGCTGGAGCCTATCACAGCTGACTTTGGCTGCTTCTAAAATTATTTTTCCCTAATAATAACTTTTTGTCCTAATATTTGGCCTTTAATCTTGTGAAATTATAGTAGATTTTTTTTCCATTTTTGCTGTCATTTTTTACCCGGAGAAAACCCACGCATGCACGGGGAGAACATGCAAACTCCACACAGAGATGGCCGAAGGTGGAATTGAACCCTGTGAGGTCTGCGCGCTAACCACTCGACCGCCGTGCCGCCCGGGTCTGTTCAATCTTTTATTATTATTTTATTATTGCTCTCCTGTGTGAGCCAGTTATCTTCTTACCTGTCGTAGGAACACTATAAACCTTGCAACCCAACCTACCTCGTGTTCCCTGCGTCACTTGTTGCTGTTTTTAACTGGTTTTAATGTCCAAGCAGTAATTTTACATTTGATCAGAGTCACTTAAAATCCCTTAAAGTCACTTAATACCCCTTGTGAGGATAAGCGGTAGAAAATGAATTAATGTTGTTATAATAGAAATGAACCTGAGTAAATATGCAACATTGTTTCATTCATTCATTCATTTTCTACCGCTTTTTCCTCACGAGGGTCGCGGGGGTGCTGGAGCCTATCCCAGCTGTCTTCGTGCGAGAGGCGGGGTACACCCTGGACTGGTCGCCAGCCAATCACAGGGCACATATAGACAAACAACCATTCACACTCACATTCATACCTATGGACAATTTGGAGTCGCTAATTAACCTAGCATGTTTTTGGAATGTGGGAGGAAACCGGAAAACCCGGAGAAAACCGGAGAAAACATGCAGAGATGCCCAAGGGTGGAATCGAACTTGGGTCTCCTAGATGTGAGGCCTGCACACTAACCACTCGTTCGCCGTGCAGCCCCCATTATTAAAGTTCATTCATTCATTCATTTTCTACAGCTTATCCTCATGAGGGTCGTGGGCGTGCTGGAGCCTATCCCAGCTGTCTTCCGGCGAGAGGCGGGGTACACCCTGTACTGGTGGCCAGCCAATCACAGGGCACATATAGACAAACAACCATTCACACTCCACATTCCAAAAACATGCTACGTTAATTAGCGACTCCAAATTGAAGACATCTGGGATAGGCTCAAGCATAACCAAGCGACCTTAGTGAGGATAAGCGGTATAGAAAACAGATGGATGGATCTCCACAAAAATATAAAATATTTTTCTATATATGATACTGTAGGGGCTGCACGGTGGTCGAGTGGTTAGCGGACAGACCTCACAGCTAGGAGACCCGAGTTCAATTCCACTCTCGGCAGAAATTAATCTGAAAAAAATGAGTAAATATGCAACATTGTTTTATACACAAAAATAAAATGAAAACTGCAGGCTCACTTCAAGAACATTGTGACGAGCGCCAGCCATCGGACCAAATGCCATCCTTTAATCACACTGTAAAAGCTGATTCAGACATCTGGAGATTCATATTTGCCTGACCAGCAAGTATTTTTGACAGCAGCCTCACACAACCTGCAAGCCTGATCTGGCAAGCCGCTCGCTTTTCATTACCTAGAGTGGCTTTTAGAGAAAAGAGTTTAAGCTCCAGCCACACTACATCCCAAGACAAATGGACACTGACGCACAACCGTGACAACTTATACACATATATGACGCTAATGCTGCAGCGGCATCGAGGAGCAAAGCTAGTAAAGTAAAGTAAACTAAACTGTAGTTTAAATAATTTGGACTTTTAACTAAATTTTACAAAAATAGTTGCACAGAAATCACATATTGTATAAGACGTCAACATGATCAGCATTCCCAGCATGTAGACCAGGGGTCTCAAACTCAATTTACCTGGGGGCCACTGGAGCTAGGGCAGGGGTGGGCAAACTACGGCCCGGGGGCCACATGCGGCCCACTAAGCGTTTGAATCCGGCCCGCCAGTTGCTTTCTAACTTTTAACATACGTACATGCTGGCAACATGACTTGCAAGTCGGATGTCTTCTTCAGTAAAAAAAATAACAATAAAAATAATTTAAATATATAAAAATATAATATATTAAATATAATATAATAATATAATAAATATAATTGATATATAATGTAATTAATAATAATAATATAATTATAATATATATATCATATGTAGATTAAATATAATATATAATAAATAAATAAAGTTAGACAAATAATTCAAGGTGGACTGTTAGAATTATATACAAACATATACAAATATACATATATACAAATAAAAGTAAAAGTAAATAAAATAAATAAATAAATAATAAATATATAAAAATATAATATGTTAAATATAATATATATCATAATAAAATTAATATATAATATAATTAATCATGATAATATATAATAAATAAATAAAATTAGACAAATAATTAAAGGTGGACTGTTAATTATAAGCGTAAAATAGTGTGTGTTATAAAATATATATTCTGCCCCCCCCCCGCACAGTTTTGTTAACTCAATGCGGCCCACGAGTCCAAAAGTTTGCCCATCCCTGAGCTAGGGTCTGGATCAGGTTTTCCAAAAAAAAAAAAAAATGCATTTATTAAAAACAGAAAAATATACAAACTTTTTCAGTGCTTTGGTTCCGATTTTCTACAATAAAAGCTCTGATAAAACATTCCACTGTTCTCAAATATCTTAATTTTTTTTTTCTGCACAAAATAAGATGAAAAATAAATAAACAAATCAAGAATAAAGAAATCAATCAGTAATAAATAAATATAATAATAATAATAAAACGGCAAATAATAAAAACTTAAGAAACCACATATAGTTGGTGGGTAGACAAATTATTTTTTTCAGATTAAAATGAACAAAACATTATTAGAGCCCTGTAGACATGACAAAACACGACTATCATCACATTTATACTTTTTTTATTTACAACATATTGCGCAACTGCAGCGTCTCGAGACACATGCTAACTCGCAAACTAGAGCGCTAGCGACCAAAACGGTAGCCTTCAAGTTATTTCCTTTCAACTTAAATAGCCAAAAACTTACCACTTCCACACGCATAGGGAGGATAACTATTAACAGTTATTTAACCTTTAACATGAACATTAATCAAACGTAATAAATTTTTTCTGGGTACATGATACCATACAGCATCCATATCAAACATTAAACTTTCATATCAAGGCGGGGGCCTCAAACTAGTGTCCTGCGGGCCACATTTGGCCCGCGGGCCGCATGTTTGAGACCCCTGATGTAGCCTATATATACCGTTAATGAGCAAACACTACTGGTATAATTGCAAATATACATCATATTGCGGCCCAAGTGAAATCTAACATAAATTCGTTTCTTCGGTCTCCATGGACTCTTCAGTAAAATATGAACCAGCTCCAGTCTGTACAGTAAGTTGTTTTCCTTCTCTTTGTTACACGCAGACACCAGCTTTCTCACAGACATGAAGAAGACTCATAAGTGCGACCAAATCGATAAAGACGCAGCTAAGAAAACACAACAATGAATTGAAATACACAAGGAAGCTCTGTAGGGGTGAGAATCCCAGCATGGCTGAGTGATCATTAGTGCAAGGTAAGAGCAACTACTTCAGGGTTCAGGATCATCAGTCAGACTTTCCGAACTTGGAAAACGAGAAGCAGATAGGTTCGTAATTGCAAGCGTCCAAGCTGCTATAAAACAATCCTACCATCTAACGTGATATTTAAAATAGTCGTACTCAAACTTCCATTTCATTAAACATATTGTTAGAAAGCCCATAATTTACGTGGTTTGTGTCACTGATAATATTCAGCTATGGACGTCCTACTCTGTTCGGCGGTCAGTAAACTCACCTCAGTGCCGTTGCGTCGGTTAAGCTATTTATTACTTCTCTGACGCTTTCTTTAGCCGAACACTTGAATGCGTAGAGGTGAGGTTTTGGTTCCATTATCGGAGCTGTGCTGTTGTTTGTTCATTGGTGCTAACATTAGCATTCAAGCTAACTGTATGTATGACCACTTATTGTTTTAATAAGCGTCATATTTACTTAATTTCCTTGTAGATTTATGTATGTAATGTGCCTTTGGCTTATCATTATGTTTAAGTAATATCAGTTACGGCTGCACGGTGGTCAAGTGGTTAGCGCGCAGACCTCACAGATAAGGAGACAAGGGTTCAATTCCACCCTCGGCCATCTCTCATCATGGCAACGCATGGCAACGCATGGCAACGCATGGCATCGCATCGCAACGCAACGCAACGAAACGCAACGTAATTTTCACAAAATAAAACAACCCCTTACTTTTCTCATACAAAACAACCATAGTGGTAAATCACTGCTTTTACTTTGAAAATGCATCGCAACACAACGCATCGCAACACAACGCATCGCAACACAACGCATCGCAACGCAACGCATCGCAACGCAACGCAACGCATCGCATCGCAACGCAACGCATCGCAACGCAACGCAACGCAACGCAACGCACCGCAACGCATCGCAACGCATCGCAACGCATCGCAACGCAACGCATCGCATCGCAACGCATCGCATCGCAACGCATCGCATCGCAACGCATCGCATCGCATCGCAACGCATCGCAACGCATCGCAACGCATCGCAACGCATCGCAACGCATCGCAACGCATCGCAACGCATCGCAACGCATCGCAACGCATCGCAACGCATCGCAACGCATCGCAACGCAACGCATCGCAACGCATCGCAACGCATCGCATCGCAACGCATCGCAACGCATCGCAACGCATCGCAACGCATCGCAACGCATCGCAACGCATCGCAACGCATCGCAACGCATCACAACGCATCACAACGCAACGCAACATTTACATGTTACATTACTGAGGTTTGGTGACAAGGGTTAAATTCCACCCTCGGCCATCTCTCATCATGGCAACGCATGGCAACGCATGGCAACGCATGGCAACGCATCGCAACATTTACATGTTACATTACTGAGGTATGATGATGATAAAACAGAGCTAAAACAAGGGAAATAATCAACTATTGAAATGACTCAAGTACTCATACTTACATCGACTAACTCATGATTTTAGTCATGTGTGCAAATATCCGAAGTTTCCCAGTGAAAACTCTTTCCATGTCATGGCAGGAAACAAGTGCTTGACATACAGTGGTGCTGTTGCCTCCTCAATAAAGGTAGCACTTAATTATCAAACAGACTGGATTACTGCTCAGGGCTGCCAGCAATGATGACTTGAATTAATGACACCCACAAAAAAAAAAAAAAGTAATCTCCTCTCACCGGAAATCCAAGGTCTGCGAAGACACATCAACACGTAATAAACATCCCATCACTGCGACGAGTGCATCGTTGATATAAAAAAAAACAAACTTCAAACCTCCAAGACTTTGTGTCTCTGTTCAGTAAACAAGGTGTATTTATCACTTTGCATTCAAAGCAGTATTGTCAGTTGATGAAAAAGTACATTACTTCTGCAAATTGGAGCTGCTTTTGTACTGCTAATTGGCAACAACGCTAATAAACAAAAAACGCAACCAAGATGAATTGACATAGGAAATTTCACAAACTATTCAAATTGTTGCTAAATATGTGTCTAAATAATTATTCTGATAATATTTCTTTCTTTCTATGTGTTTTGTTAGATTAACCTCTGAATGCAATAAAACTAAATTCATGACAATAATAACTTTGTTCTATATTGATGAATGTTATGGTCGGGTACGGCGAATAGACATGCATCATTTAACAATCGGAGCTGTAAGTTGAAACTACGACAGTAAATGGACCTTCTCTGTGCATCAATTATAATGAATAAAATATTAGCAGGGATGTTATTTAGCGAAGGATTAAGGCACATCACTGCTGAGGCATGTAAGTAATAACAGTCTTTCACTGCTCCAGCCGGAACATCGTAGACATTAAAGTGGGGACGTAAAAAGGGATATTTTCAGGAGCGGTGCAAAGAAATATATCACAAAGAGGAACTTATAATTATAGTACCGAAAAACAGAAAGAGTAGCCGACACCAATGTGTTGCATTGGTTTCTTCTGAACTAGCCATTCATTATGCATAAGCAACAAGGAAGCGTCTAATGATCTTTTTATATCTGTCAGCATAAATTACAATTAAGCCGCTCTTAAAAAGAAAAGGAACTAAGATGAATTGAAACCAGGATATGGTGTGTATATTGTCTAAAAGGGACAACTAATCATTGCACTTCATAGGTGATGTGCAGTCAGGGCCAAACAAAACAACCATAGTGATAAATCACTGCTTTTACATCGCAACGCATCGCATCGCAACGCAACGCAACGCAACGCAACACATCGCAACACATCGCAACGCAACGAAACGCAACGAAACGCATCGCACCGCAACGCATCGCAGCGCAACGCAACGCATCGCATCGCAACGCATCGCAACGCATCGCAACGCAACGCATCGCAACGCATCGCAACGCATCGCAACGCATCGCAACGCATCGCAACGCATCGCAACGCATCGCAACGCATCGCAACACATCGCATCGCATCGCAAAGCAACAAATCGCAACGCATCGCAACGCATCGCAACGCATCGCAACGCATCGCAACGCATCGCAACGCATCGCAACGCATCGCAACGCATCGCAACGCATCGCAACGCATCGCAACGCATCGCAACGCATCGGAACGCAACGCATCGCAACGCATCGCATCGCAACGCATCGCAACGCATCGCATCGCAACGCATCGCATCGCATCGCAACGCATCGCAACGCATCGCAACGCATCGCAACGCATCGCAACGCATCGCAACGCATCGCAACGCATCGCAACGCATCGCATCGCAACGCAATTTTCACAAAATAAAACACCCCCTTACTTTTCTCATACAAAACAACCATTGTGGTAAATCACTGCTTTTACTTTGAAAACGCATCGCAACGCATCGCAACGCATCGCAACGCATCGCAACGCATCGCAACGCATCGCAACGCATCGCAACGCATCGCAACGCATCGCAACGCATCGCAACGCATCGCATCGCAACGCATCGCATCGCAACGCATCGCATCGCAACGCATCGCATCGCAACGCATCGCAACGCATCGCAACGCATCGCAACATAACATAACATTTTTGGTTCCAACGACATTCAACTTACAGTACCGTAGCGTGTTTGCAGCAGGGAGTCAAACACAACACATGTATCCTCGCTATGTCTCTTATTCATGAAAATTTGCGAGCATAGACAAATGAACTGATTATGCGTGTGGATACTTTTGTCAAAACTGTCAGTGGAACTTTCAATCCAGTTTGACTTTGTGTACCCACACATTCTAAGAAATAATCAACTCCAGTCAGACCACAGGAGTCAGAAAGCATGAAAAACAAGCCACTCAACAAGCCGCATACATCCCCCTTAAGAGGTGTGTTTCTCCAAAAAAGCCTCTGAAGAACGCAGGCCTTCCTGCTCCACTTCCTCGCTGATGGACAGCACACTCCAGAGGAGCCACGCTGCAGGACACGCACACTGATCATTTGTGACACACGTGACCTTTTCCTGGGCCGTGCGGCCGGCTCACCGTGCAGCATTGCCTGCCCCGGCTGAAAAGGCCATACAGCGGCATGCAGGTGGAGACGCTATATCACCCCGTCTCTTGCACCCCCAACCTCCACCTCACTGAGGTCTTTTCCAGGCAGCAAGGTGAGGCTGGACTAAGACAGTCATTCAATTTATAAGGCACAACAAGGCACGCATCTCAATGTGGAGATTTGCAACATTGGGATTGTTCATTCATTCATTTTCTACCGCTTTTTCCTCACCAGGGTCGTGGGAATGCTGGAGCCTATCCCAGCTGTCTTCGGGCGAGAAGCCGTGCAGCCCCCATTATTAAAGTTCATTCATTCATTTTCTACCGCTTATCCTTACAAGGGTCACTGGAGTGCTGGAGCCTATCCCAGCTGTCTTTGGGCGAGAAGCCGTGCAGCCCCCATTATTAAAGTTCATTCATTCATTCATTCATTTTCTAGCGCTTATCCTTACAAGGGTCACAGGAGTGCTGGAGCCTATCCCAGCAGCCCCCATCATTCATTCATTCATTCATTCATTTTCTACCACTTATCCTCACGAGGGTCACGGGAGTGCTGGAGCCTATCCCAGCTGTCTTCGGGCAAGAGGCAGGGTACACCCTGGTGGCCAGCCAATCACAGGGCACATATAGGCAAACAACCATTCACACTCACATTCATACCTATAGACAATTTGGAGTCGCTAATTAACCTAGCATGTTTTTGGAATGTGGGAGGAAACTGGAGTACCCGGAGAAAACCCACGCATGAACATGCAGAGATGCAAGGGTGGAATCGAACTTGGGTCTCCTAGATGTGAGGCCTGCACACTAACCACTCGACCGCCATGCAGCCTCCATTATTAAAGTTAATTTATTCATTCATTTTCTACCGCTTTTTCCTCACGAGGGTCGCGGGGGTGCTGGAGTCTATCCCAGCTGTCTTTGGGTTTGTCGGGGTACACCCTGGACTGGTGGCCAGCCAATCACAGGGCACATATAGACAAACAACCATTCACACTCACATTCATACCTATGGACTATTTGGAGTCGCTAATTAACCTAGCATGTTTCTGGAATGTACGGGAAGAACATGCAGACATGCCCAAGAGTGGAATCGAACTTGGGTCTCCTAGATGTGAGGCCTGCACACTAACCACTCATCCACCGTGCAGCCCCCATTATTAAAGTTACAAAATCTTTTAAATTTTTTATACATAAAGAGTTTATATACTTGTAAATGCCCCGGCTGTAGTAATATTAAGAGTACTGTATTTAAAGACGCGTAGTGGTATACTATATGGGGAAACACAATCATTTGAAATAAATAATGAAGGCATTGCAAAAGAAAATGTTGTTGTACCAAGGTGAAATTTGCATAATGCTATTAGTCATCTCACTCAATAAGGGTGGCGTGTGCATGCCGTGTCTGGTCCAACATAATGCGTCCTGCTTGAGAAAGAGGCAGAATGGCCTTAGAATAGACGCGGTGGGATTTAAGTACACGGGCCGGGAGGACTGTGAGTGCAGAGTGGATGCGGCAGCTGTGAAATGAAGAGCTGTCGCATCCAGTGAGCACTTTTCTGAGTGGAGGAAACACACTTGGCACAGTAGAAATAAATCATGCGCTCCTGGTTTTTTTATTTTGTTGTTTTTTTATTTATTTTTTATTTTTTTGCACATCAGCATGCGATTGTAGTTTTCAAAACAAGCAACGGGAAGTTCTCTCCGCTGTGTAAAGATTTCCGGTTTCTGATGTGATATTCGCAAAGTGTCGCTAATGCTTGAGGGGATAACTTCAACTGATGCAGCTTTAATGCGTCATTTCATGAATACCTTCACGTGTGGTGCAGCAAATAAAATATACAACCATTATGGTGAGAGGAAACTTAATAAATGCAGGACATCTACTGACTTGGGCAGACATCTTACCCAAGAAGTAGATGGGGGTCAGATGTCATGGCGGTAGATGTCCCGCAAAGGTCCAAATCTGAACTTATTCAAACTTTTTGGAGTTGATGCTACTAAGGCAATGACTTTGAATGGTAACCACCACAATGTATTATTTATTTCATTAGATGGATAGATGGATGGATGGATGGATGGATGGATGGATATTTTATTCATCATCCAGCAGCTTACAGATTTGGAAAACACGGCGGTATGCAGGGTTCAAGAAAATAAGGTAGATGGATGGATGGATGAGTGGGTGGGTGGGTGGGTGGGTGGTTGGGTGGATGGATGGATGGATGGATAGATAGATACTTTATTCATCATCCAGCAGCTTACAGATTTGGAAAACACAGGGGCATGCAGGGTTTAAGAAAATAAGGTGGATGGATGGATGGATGGATGGATGGATGGATGGAGGGAGGGAGGGAGGGAGGGAGGGAGGGATGGATGGATGGATGGATGGATGGATGGATGGATGGATGGATGGATGGATGGATGGATGGATGGATGGATGGATGGATGGATGGATGGATGGATGGATGGATGGATGGATGGATGGATGGATGGATGGATGGATGGATGGATGGATGGATGGATGGATGGATGGATGGATGGATGGATGGATGGATGGATGGATGGATGGATGGATGGATGGATGGATGGATGGATGGATGGATGGATGGATGGATGGATGGATGGATGGATGGATGGATGGATGGATGGATGGATGGATAGATAGATAGATAGATAGATAGATAGATAGATAGTGTGAATGGTTGTTTGTCTATATGTACACAGTGATTGGCTGGCCACCAGTCCAGCGTGTACTGTCTCATCCAAAGACAGCCGGGATAGGCTCCAGCACCCCAGAAAATGAATGAACGAATATTAATATCCACCTCTACTTATATATATATATATATATATATATTAATGCACATTTGATAAAAATACATTTCTACCAGTGCATCCTCTCACATTGAGTCTTCGCCTCAAATAAATGTATGTTTCTGCAGTCATTACAATAAAACAAAATATTTTGACACATCACTCCGAGCCAAGAGAGAGGTGTGTGTGTGTGTCTGTGTGTGTTTGTGTGTGTGTAGTATAGTTCAGTATGTGTGTGTGATGTCTGTGGAGCAACACTAGCAGCAAGTAGAGATGTGATGGAAAGGCAATTAAGTAAACACAGTGTGCCAAAGAGCATCTGCACAAATACTCTCCAGCACCGAGAGGGGATCCTGTATGCAGTTGGTTAATGGGTCTGACAGCAGAAATAATAACATTGGCGGCACAGACAGTCTCTTTGTGTGGGACTTGATGTGAACAGAAGGAGCACAACCTCTATCTATTTATAGTTTACATATTGAGGATAACTAACTTTTTTTTTTTTTGCAGGGTGCATGCATTCAAAGAAATCACTGATTGCTGCCTGATTGGTTGCAATTATTGCAACCTTTTTTTTTGTACAATCAGTGTCAAGTTTTTGCATTAAAGTTGATTTCTGGATTCTGCATTTGTTACATTGTGATCAATTCAATGCGACGTGGATGAAAATAAGCACATAGAAATATTATGAAGTTTTGAGACTTTTTGACTTTTTACCTTTTATTCCTCTGGACTTCCTTCTTATCCATGATGACAGGGACGCAGTTGGTCAGTTCCGTCCAGTCCGCATGCAGCCCGCAGCTCCATCCGGTAGAGAAGCGAGAGAAGAGCCACGACTCCTCTTTCCCCGGCCGGTGACAAGTGCACTTCTTCTGGCCGGGCTTGCAGTCGCACGGCTGCTCCAAGCGGATATTCCTCACCAGGTGCCTGCCGAAGGTGGTCCCTCCAGTCTTCTGGATGTGCAGGAACACGATCACGTCGTCCCCTTTAATGTTGAACTCAACGTGTCTGTTCAAGTCTCTTTCGGTGAAGTTGAATTTTGACGGCACCTTCGAAGGCGCGTCGTCCTCCAGGTCCTGGTCCTGGTCCCGGTCGAAATCATCTCCGTCCTGGTAGCGAGTAGCGAGAAGGCTCACTCCCCGCAGCGTGTCTCCGTTTTTCAGGGGGCACGAATTGCTTCCTGCGGGACATATGTACTGGTAGCCTATCGTAACAAAAAGCACAGCGAGAATAGGAACCAAGATCAGCTTGCTGGACTTATCATCCATTATAGGTTTCGTCTTCATTCCATCACTGGGGAGAAGAAGTGTTCTGGACTCAATGCTCCTTAAGGTGCCTAATATTTCGGGTACGGGTGCCACATGTTGACAGAGCGAAAGCGTCTTCCCTTTCTAAAGTTGAGATTCATGGCTGCGGGATCAAACTTCTAAAAACCCGAAAATCCGCGCCCATGATGGCTCCCATGCTTGAGGTCCTCTCCGGTGTAAAACGCAACAGTACGCGTGTGGTGTCTTGGGAGGTGATGTCGCAAGACTGGGACTGTTGCGCAGCCTCGCCACCCAACTCACTGCACCCCCCACACCCCACCACCACCACCACCACCACTACCCCCCGCCACCGGCAGCATCCCACAGCCTCCCCCGGCTGCTGAGGCTCTCTGTCTGGCTACGCTGCTGATAGACCCCGCCTGTGCTCACACGAGCTCCGCGTCCTGCGCTCGGAACATCCCAGAATTCCTACACGGACATCATGCGTATGTAGCGACACTGAACGCAACATCTACTCAACAGTATCTCATTAAAAGACACCGGAACTTCTCACCTGTAATCACATGACATTAACATGTACTATTTACATCATCACCGACTACTGTATTTTATTTACTATTGTATATGCTGCTTGCCGGCTTAGTGCCAGAGCCTATCCCAGTGACTTTGGGTGAGAGGTTCATCACCAGCCAACCGCAAGGCACACAAAGTCACGCTAGTCGAAATATACAGATATTATGTTGGCTTGTTGTAAAAGGCCTCACAGCTAGGACACCTGAGTTCAATCCCACCCTCCAAAAACATGCTAGGTTAATTGGCGACTCCAAATTATCCATAGGTATGAATGTGAGTGTGAATGGTTGTTTGTCTATATGTGCCCTGTGATTGGCTGGCCACCAGTCCAGGGTGTACCCCGCCTCCCACCTCCCGCCCAAAGACAGCTGGGATAGGCTCCAGCACCCCCGCGTGAGGAAAATCCACTTCTAGAGTGTTGAACTTGTATGGTACAATCCAGGCTGCACGGTAGTGAAGTGGTTAGCATTCAGGCCTCACAGTTAGGAGACCCGAGTTCAATTCCACCCTCGGCCATCTCTGTGTGGAGTTTGCATGTTCTCCCCGTGCATGCGTGGGTTTTCTCCGGGTACTCCGGTTTCCTCCCACATTCCAAAAACATGCTAGGTTAATTAGCAACTCCAAATTGTCCATAGGTATGAATGTGAGTGTGAATGGTTGTTTGTCTATATGTGCCCAGTGATTGGCTGGCCAGCAGTCAAATGACTCCGCCTCTCGCCCGGAGACATAACACAGTGGTTCACTTTTCTACATGGCAAAACAAACTGTCATATTCATATTTTCCTACTCTGGAAAATCTGTTCAAAAACTAGTGTTTTTAAAACAAACATAATATTGTGTGCCTACTGAGACTAAATTGATGAAAACTCATACAATATGGAGTATCATTTATCAGTGGTCAGTAAGGCATCTACATAATGTAATGAGATTCAAAGCAAGAGCAGTATAAACAGTCTCCCTTTGCAAATGTTAAAAGTTAGTAGCAAAATGTTTATCATGATGGTGTATTTTGGTTAAAGTATTGATTTTTTAAAATTATTTTATAATTATTTTTTAAACGCATCTACAGTGCACTAAAACATCTCCAACAATAAACATATTTCTAAATGATCAAAACAAAGCGTTACAATCTTTATAAACACAAATGTTTGAGATTTAAAAAGCGGTTCAATGAACTACCTACCGTGTGATACACAACATGCAGCTCTCCAAAGCTTTTTAGCTGTCCAACGATGTGCCTGACTAAAAATATAAATTTAATTATTCATACGTCTGAATAATAATATAATTAAATGACACAACAGAGACATCAACTTATGTTATTAGATGAAACATTAAGTGAAGTAATGGTCAGAAGAGAGCCATAACAAAAAAAAAAAAAACAGAAACCGGCATCTCGCTAGACAAGCCGGTTGCTAGCATGCCCATGGTTGTTACTAGACGCCGAAAATAGAAACCGGAAGACATTAGCTTTGTCTGGTAGCGGTCAGTATCAATAACATGGCGAGGTTGAGACTACTAAATACATAGTCGATATAAGTATTGTGTTTTTAATGCACGCTTCTAACGACTCCAGCTTTTCTTTAGCTAGTTTTGCATCTCCATGTTCAATCGTGCTCTTGTCATGTCAAACCGTTAAACATAAAACTGCTAACACTTATTTATAATATGAGTAGTGCTTTCAACTAAAAGCACACTGTGTTTACTTTTCCCATTTTCGACGACTATTTCAGCTTTATGTAAACAACTGAGGTAAGGCAATAACTTTTACAGCAACTACGTGGCAGTGGTTGACGTGCCGGCATATGCGACGCTTGCTGTCTTTACGTTGCAACTTTACGTTGAAAGAATGAGTGTAGCTAAAATGAGGAACATTATTATGCTATCCCTGCTACTGATCACCATGCAACACAAGATATCTGCATCCAAGGGTGTCACAGCAAGCCTGAAAGCCAAGTGGCAGACGACACCATTTCTTTTGGAGACAAGGTACTTACTACTGTAATACTGTATATGTACTATCTACCTAAGCAGCATGCAGCATAAACTCATTCAGAAAATACACTCTTGGGTACTAACTTGGGTACTCTCTGTGACTGTCAAGGGGAAATCGTTACCTCCAGACCACAGCTGAAAGGGAGAGTGTGCTACCTTTTTAATAGAAACAGTAGATCATTGTAGCAGTAAGCTATAAAGTAGCAGCATGCATGCATGATGGAAAAGCATACCAGTTTTCAGCCAGTATTAACTACATTGTATGCACACTGCACACTGCTTTTCTTTGTCTATAAATGAAGAGCTTGCAACCAAAATGTGCTAAATCCAATTTTCACTAAGTTGCATGTTTTTCATGAGTTTAATAGACCTCTGTCATGTGTATCCAAATCACATATTTTGGTCTTGAAATCATTTTAAAAAATATGAAAAAAAAATGATATGAAATTTATGCTTTCAACCAAAAGGCGCTATTTCCATTTCAGATTTCAACCAAAAGGAGCTAAATCCCTTTCTTTATTATTTATTCTGATTGGCCCAAGTTTCCCATCTATTGATAATCTGACCAATCAGAGAGAAGAATAAAATTGGCACTGCACATACAGAAAGCCAGTATCAGTGCGCATCCTGTTTTGTTTGTGTACATTAAGTACACGTATGATAGTTACAGTATGTTATGCAATTCAGGAGAACACAAATTGTGTTTTTACAGTATTCTGTAACATGGAAGTTTTTTTTTTACGCCATAAAAGGCATGTCTCTACCTTGACACCTCCAACTTTCATGAGAAACATTATTTTACTTGTACTAAAAAACATACAATGTAAAGAGTTTGGAATGAGATGATTTTTGTCACTGTCACCTTCATGGTGCGGTCAAATATGAGCACTGCTTTTAATACATTTTTTATTAATTTAATTAATAATAATTATTTTGTATTGTATGTTGAGAATGGCTTCTGTGTTGTAATTATTTTATTAGCATAGCACATTAAAGCACCTTACATTCTTTTACAAAAGTTAAAGGTGACTTCAAATTTATTTCAGCCAAAAGGCGCTAAATTTGAAAAAAAAATTAATTAAAAAAATATATATAAAATACATGGTGTGTGCAGGATTTTTATAGCATGCATTTTTATGACCCATATTGATAGCTCTTTCATTTGCAATATAGACTTGATGACCAAATAGATTGATATGTGCGTAGTTAAAAATCATAGATTTTCTCCAAATCAGTCAAAATGGATTTAGCGCCTTTTGGTTGCAAGCTCTTCAAATAAGCATCTTAGTTTATACTACAGTACCAGAAACCTGAAAGGAGATCTTTTGCAAAGTTAGGGTTAGAGTTAAACACAGATTTTTTTGTTTTCCACTAACAAATTACGGAATCCGTAAACACACCGTTTTTATTCTTAAAAAAAAAACACGACTAAAAGACAAATAAACACCAAAACACTTAATTGTGTAAATGTGTACACTCAAAATTTCCCACATGTTAAAAATATGTCACAGAAAGACAAAAAAAAAACACATGGCCATAACTAATTATGCAATACTTGCTTATGCAAAATGTGAAATCATGCATGACAGTTGTTCTTTTTCTCCCCCACAAAGGTTCCACTGTAATATTTTCTTGCAGCTGTGTACAATTTATGGATTTGAATTTATAATAATTATTATAATTTATTACAGAGTATGTTTCTACCAAGCAGACATATTCATATTTTTCTTTACAGTGAGTTCATTGGAGAGGATGGCAATGAAAAATTCTGGCAGTTTGTCGACACGGTGAAGGAGCTCACTGTGTACAAGCAAGGAGGTATGCAGTACATTACATTTTCAATGCCTCCTCATCATGTTTTGTCGTCTAATTTTCCACTGTTTTTCAATCGCAGAGTCTGTCCGCTCGTACTACAACTTAATTATTAAGAAAGCAAACCAGTTCCTCACGGATCTTCAAGTGAACCTTCTGAAATTTGCGCTCGCTCTGCGCTTCTACTCACCAGCTGTTCATGCTTTGCAGCAGGTACGGTGTGAATGATCACAAGTTACAAATTGAGCCAAATCAAATCAGACATTTGGATGATTTCTCTGTGGCATCTTGGTTATATTATGATTTTGAGCTGTGAGGTTGAGCTACATCAATGATTGCGGAATTAAGTCATGCGATATACCCACGGCGTTTGTATGACAGGTTTGGTGCACGACGTAGTTTATGAGGAATATTTTTGTATGCAGCCATGAATTCACGACCCGAGGCTGTCTGCGGTCTTTACTTACAATTGCTTTGGCACCGCCGAGTCATTATTCCCCCAAAAACACTGGGTGAAATATTCTACTTGAAATTGAACTGTTCAGCGACTATTATCTTGAATGATGCGGCAATATACTTGCCACTGCTTTAAGGGTGTCGGGCATCGTACACATTGTGTAACACATCCGATAAACCGTGCCCTTGTCTGCAATAACATTTCATACATAAGTATAGAAATTCAGTATTTATATTCAATACTAAATGAGCACAAGTCTATATTAAGTGATCTTGAAACAAGTCGTTATTTAAAGTGGACCTATCATGCTAATTTTTTGGCTTTTTGTATTGAGTTGCGGTCTCCGATAGAGCAGCTACACACAATAACCCACACAGATTTTTGGGGGTATTTTGCAGAATCTGCACCTATTCCAGCTGTATGTCTTTGAATTTGTGCTTCCTACCAAAACGTTCTGTTTCAATTTATCCCACACACATGCCCAAAGTGCTTTTTAACTATGAACCATATAAGGAATTCCGCCCCTCTGTGACATCACAAAGGGCTTGTTTTACCACACCTTTTGTAACCGAGCGTTTTGAGCCATGCCAAACTTTTTTCAGGGCTCGCTTCCAAATGCGCAAAACTTATTATAAGAAACTTTGGCATCGTTTAACACTAGAATACAACATTCTAACTACATTATAGGTCAGAAAATTAGGAAAAAAAAGCATAATTAGGATATGGACAGTACATATTAACGAACATGTACACAATATATGAATGGATGGATATATATTAATGAACATACACAAGGGTTGCGGGGGTGCTGGAGCCTATCCCAGCTATCTTCAACTGGTGGACTGGTGGCCAGCCAATCACAGCTTTTTTCCCTACTTTATCATGTCGTGGCTGACTACATGGACTATTAAGGTAATGTAATGTAAGGCAATGTCCCATCAATGTAACATTACTGATGCCGAGTGACCGGAATACTACATATGACTTGAGCCTATCCCAGCTCTCTTCGGGTACACCCTGGACTGGTGGCCAGCCAATCACAGGGCACATATAGACAAACAACCATTCACACTCACATTCATACCTATGGACAATTTGGAGTCGCCAGTTAACCTAGCATGTTTTTGGAATGTGGGAGAACATGGCCGAGGGTGGGATTGAACTCAGGTCTCCTAGCTGTGAGGCCTATGCGCTAACCACTCATCCACCGCGCAGCCCATGAACATACACATGATATGTAAATATGTCACATTGTAGCCAATGATAGTTGATGTTAAGCACATTAAGACACATATAAAACATTTAAAACACATGAAGTATAATAAAACAATAAAAAAACATGAAGGCTGTTGTCACGGACAGGCCATTGTCACGATCACACCTCTGCTTGGACATAAGCCCCCTCCTTAGGTGACTTTTGAAGGCAGCAAAGCTAGTAGAATCTCTTAAGCTAACTGGGAAAGTGTTCCAAAAGTTAGTGCCTTTGAAGGAGAGGACATGTTTTCCAAAAGTACTTCTTTCTCTGTGATACGTGACAATCACTTCTAGTTATGGCCTGGGATACTGAGGTACCGAATAGGGAACCACAGGAACCATGTCAACGAATTAGAATATTGCTATTTGAACACTGAAAACAGTCCAAAAAGACACCTACGAGACAAGCTGTGTTTGTGTTATATTTTTGGTCTTGTCTAAAATGTGCCCATTACTCACCAGATAGCCAGTGATGAACCTCCGCCGGAAGCCTGTCCCGCTTTTGTCTCCATTCATGGCCAACATAGCTGCAGCACAAAAAACATCAAGAAGCTCCTGAAGGCAGCCGCAGGCAGGTAAGTCAAGATGACATAGCCTTTCCCCTGCGTGGATCCACTCAGCGAAACCTTTGATGGCGCCGACTGAATACATATTTATTTTGAAGAGTGAAATGTAAATGTTCTGAGATGCTTTTTTTTTTTTATGCAACGCTTTCATGCAGGCCCAAACCGTATTTGTACAACAGTGATCATATATATCCAGGGGCAAATAAAACCGATGTCCCTGTCGCAATCTTGTACGCCGAGATCGGAACCAAGAAGTTCAGCACCTTTCACACCGCGCTGACGGAGAAGGCTGATGGGGGCGCTCTTACATACGTACTGCGGCATTTTGTGGCGGTGAGTAGTAGTTAGGTAACACAGCTAGGAGACCCGAGTTCGATTCCACGTTCCATGTTCTCCCCGTGCGTGCGTGCGTGGGTTGTATCCGGGTACTCCGGTTTCCTCCCACATTCCAAAAACATGCTAAGTTAATTAGCGACTCCACATTGTCCATAGGTATGAATGTGAGTGTGAATGATTGTTTGTCTATACGTGCCCTGTGATTGGCTGGCCACCAGTCGAATGACTCCGCCTTCAGTGTGGAAGTGGTACATTTTTACCTTCTTATTTTGTTGTGTGGTGTGAATGATTGTTTGTCTATATGTGCCCTGTGATTGGCTGGCCACCAGTCGAATGACTCCGCCTTCAGTGTGGAAGTGGTACATTTTTGCCTTCTTATTTTGTATGTGTGAGTGTGAATGGTTGTTTGTCTATACGTGCCCTGTGATTGGCTGGCCACCAGTCGAATGACCCCGCCTTCAGTGTGGAAGTGGTAAATTTTTGCCTTCTTATTTTGTATGTGTGAGTGTGAATGGTTGTTTGTCTATATGTGCCCTGTGATTGGCTGGCCACCAGTCGAATGACTCCGCCTTCAGTGTGGAAGTGGTACATTTTTGCCTTCTTATTTTGTATGTGTGAGTGTAAATGGTTGTTTGTCTATATGTGCCCTGTGATTGGCTGGCCACCAGTCAAATGACCCCGCCTTCAGTGTGGAAGTGGTACATTTTTGCCTTCTTATTTTGTATGTGTGGTGTGAATGGTTGTTTGTCTATATGTGCCCTGTGATTGGCTGGCCACCAGTCGAATGACCTCGCCTTCAGTGTGGAAGTGGTACATTTTTGCCTTCTTATTTTGTATGTGTGGTGTGAATGGTTGTTTGTCTATATGTGCCCTGTGATTGGCTGGCCACCAGGCAAATGACCTCGCCTTCAGTGTGGAAGTGGTACATATTTGCCTTCTTATTTTGTATGTGTGGTGTGAATGGTTGTTTGTCTATATGTGCCCTGTGATTGGCTGGCCACCGGTCAAATGACCCCGCCTTCAGTGTGGAAGTGGTACATTTTTGCCTTCTTATTTTGTATGTGTGGTGTGAATGGTTGTTTGTCTATATGTGCCTGTATTTAATATGTGTACTGTATTTAAAGATGGCTGCACGGGTGGTTAGCATGCAGGTCTCACAGCTAGGTGTGAGTTCAATTCCACCCTCGGGCATCTCTGTGTGGAGTTTGCATGTTCTCCCCGTGCATGCATGGGTTTTTTTCCGGGTACTCCGGTTTCCTTCCACATTCCAAAAACATGCTAGGTTAATTAGCGACTCCAAATTGTCCATAGGTATGAATGTGAGTGTGAATGGTTGTTTGTCTATATGTGCCCTGTGATTGACTGGCCACCAGTCCAGGGTGTACCCTGCCTCTGGGATAGGCTCCAGCACCCCCGCATGAGGATAAATGGTAGAAAATAAATGAATGAATGAATGAGCTACACCCCCCCATGTAGTCAGAATGGTAACATCTTGATTGATAGTCGAATCATACTCCTCTGAATGGAATCGTCAAATAGTTGACTATTCTAAGGCACCCATACTTCAAATATGTGTGAAGTATTTTTTCTAGCGTTTTTACAAAATTAAAAACATGTGGCCTCCCTCAGCCTTTGGTTTTCAGTACGGGTTTTGGATGAAAAAGGTTTGGAAAACCCTGCCTTAAGCGGGATTCTTAATTGTCATACTCGTTGAAAGAAAGTTTTCTTTAAAAACTGAAGATTGACATTCCTTTCATACTGGATGCGTTGAAGAAGCGTTGCTCTAAAGGTCTTTCAGCTGTGCTGCCGAATGCCCGGTGTAGGGCTAGCTGTGAATACTTGTGTCAAGGTTCTCCATTACAGCAAACTATTATATAATAAACATCTGCGGGGTCGCAGCCATTCACTGTTGTGGTCAACCTTTTATTGAAGCCCGACTTGCGAGTGTTGTGGCTGTTTTAGAAAAGCTCTGTGCAGATCAGCCAAGCGTTCGGGTTTCTTTGATTGGACTGTAGCATCATCCACCTACACCAGAGCGTAGAGTTTGCACCTTTCCCCAAGACACTTCTGGCACATACGCATTTGAGAGATCCATCTGTCACAGCAGACAGATAGTGGGGCATAGTTAATTTTAATCAGAACCTTTTTCTGGTGCCCAATTTTGCAAATAATCACTCAGAATTTTAGCAATACGGTCATTCTTTGCTACGTAGTGGTTTGAATATGGCTCCCTTACTCATCGCGGGTTTTAAGAGATTTATTATTATTATTATTATTATTATTATTATTATTATTATTATTATTATTATTATTATTATTATTATTATTATTATTATCATCAATAGTAATTATTATAATTATCATTATTATTATTATTATTATTTTGTTGTTTTATTTATTTATTTTTAATTATTATTTTTTTGTAGCTCTGACTATTGCCTAATATTCAGTGTGGAAGTGGTAAATTTTTGCCTGCTTATTTTCTATGTGTGGTGTGAATGGTTGTTTGTCTATATGCTGGCGACCAGTCCAGGGTGTACCCCGCCCTCTCGCCCGAAGACAGCTAGGATAGGCTCCAGCACTCCCCGCGACCCTCGTGAGGATAAGCGGTAGAAAATGAATGAATGAATGAATGAATGAATGAATGAATGAATGAATTTATTCATTTTTAATTACATTTTTTTTAGCTCTTTAGTAGTTGACTATTGCCTAATATTCAGTGTGGAAGTGGTACATTTTTGCCTGCTTATTTTCTATGTGCGGTGTGAATGGTTGTTTGTCTATATGCTGGCAACCAGTCCAGGGTGTACCCCGCCCTCTCGCCCGAAGACAGCTGGGATAGGCTCCAGCACCCCCGCGACCCTCGTTAGGAAAAAGCGGCAGAAAATGAATGAATGAATGAATGAATGTCTACTATATTAGGTAATACGAGTATGAAGGTGACTGTAGGGGTGTTATTTCATGCTCACCGGGCTCTAATAATGTTAAAATGTTTTATAAGATCATAAACTAACTTTGAAAATATTCTATTTAGTCATTAAGACTGAATCAACAGTGTCTCTGCTGGTACTAGAAGTTGTGCACTCTATTGTGCTTCAGTTGCTTCAAGACGCAATCAATCACAGAAATGGAATCAGTTCAATCAACTAATCAATGATAAGACCCAGCCATCAGCCACACCACAATGTAATGAGCAACTCTTTTAAATGCATATGTATTTTTTTTTCCCCAGAAAGCAATTTTAGCAACACTTAAAAAAAGAGAGATGTTATTAGGTAGATTTAGCATCAGCAATACAAAATTGGCTTTTTATAGTTCTCAGTGCATCTTGTAACATTTAAAGCCGGCTATGTTTTTTTTATTAACTGGGAAGAAATTGTGTGCATGGGTAGTTACGACCCTTGAGTGTCTTATCAACAAGGTATATTTTGCATTTAATCAGCATAATTCCAAAGCAAAAAGGACTTATATAGTCAGCCCACTTTGCAAATAAATGGGTCTAGAAGACTGATGGGGATTATTAGCTATGAGCTCTTTAGTGGTGCAAGTAACAAATGGCAAGAAAAGTATGCATCTGGAAAATCTTTCCATATAATCTTCTTTTCCAGTATCATGTATCTACTTTCATGACTATAATCATTTACACAGAACCCAAAGCAGCAGAAGATGCTCTTGTCGGGCTATGGCGTGGAGCTAGCAATCAAAAGCACAGAATACAAAGCAGTGGACGACACCGAAGTCAAAGGTCAGTCTGCAGTTAATTGAATGTGTGTATGTTTAACCTGTGCCGTGTTCAAGGTCATAAAGTAGATGTTTTTTTCTCTGTAGATTCAAAGACATTCATTCATACGGAAGATGGTGATAACGATGAAGTCCAAGGATTCTTTTTTGGAACATTAAAGTAAAAAGTTAAAATGTTTTGCATGTAAATTGTATGACATGTAAACCAGCGGTGTCCAAAGTGGGGCCCGGGGTCTATTTGTTGCCTGTAGCTGTTTTTACAATGGCTCTCGGCACATTCTAAATATACAATTAAACAGGAACACAAAAAGTGGAAGAAAAAAGCAGTAATATAATAATATTAATAATATAATTGTAAAATATAAAATATAAAATAAAATATTAATAATATTATATATTAATAATATAATATTAGGGGAATAAGTAAGAGACAAAACTAGTAATCCTTGTTGCAATTTTAGGAACACAAAGTGGAAGAAAAAAGAAGTAATTCAATAATATCAATAGTATATTATGATATAATATAAAATATAAAACATAAATAATATATATTAATAATATAATATTAGGGGAATAAGTAAGAGACAAAACTAATAATCTTCATCGCAATTTTAGTGTGTTAAGTTGCTGTATGATGATTTTAACTTTTTTAAAGGAACACAAAAAGTGGAAGAAAAAAGCAGTAATATAATAATATATTAATAATATTATTATAATTAATATTATTAATATTAATATAATAATATTAATAATATTATTATATAATATAATATATAATATTATATAAATAATATTATATATTAATAATATAATATTAGGGGAATAAGTAAGAGACAAAACTAGTAATCGTCGTCGCAATTTTACAAGAATAAAGTGTTAAGTTGCTGTATGATGATTTTAACTTTTTTAAAGGAACACAAAAAGTGGAAGAAAAAAGCAGTAATATAATAATATATTAATAATATTATTGTAATTAATATTATTAATATTAATACAATAATATTAATAATATTATAATATAATATATAATATATACTATTATATAAATAATAATAATAATAATAATAATAATAATAATAATATAATATTCGGGGAATAAGTAAGAGACAAAACTAGTAATCTTCGTCGCAATTTTACAAGAATAAAGTGTTAAGTTGCTGTATGATGATTTGACTGACTCATGAGTGGAACAGTAACTCTTCTACTGGATGTCATTAAATGCTGCTGTATCTAATCCTATTGTTATAGCCAGTGAATGTACACTCACATTTGTGGGGGGGGGAAAAAATCCAACTTGATTTGTGTCTTACTTATATTTCTGTCAAGGAAATCTCATCCAGAACTCCAGGATCAACTTGCTGAACTTCGTAAGCATCTCCTGGATAGCACCAATGACATGGCACCTCTCAAGGTGTGGGAGCTGCAAGGTATGCTGTCAAATATTGTGTTAGCCTTCTATTAGCGACAGCAAAATTAGAATTGAGTGTGCAGCGGTGTTTTATAAACACATACTTATTTCTATTGTACCACTCTGACGTCATTATTCCATCCCTGCAGACCTGAGCTTCCAAGCAGCTGCTAGAATCCTGTCCGTGCCGAAGTTTGATGCTTTGAAGCTCATGCGGGACATCAGTCAAAATTTTCCAACCAAGGCAAGGTTAGAAAATACAAAAAATTACGTAGATTCATTAAAAAATTTCTGTATGTTGTAAGGATGACGAGGAGGTCGCCAATCAATAATCTCTTTATTGTAAAAATAAAAGACACTACTGTCGGCCATACTGTCCATCCTCACCTCGCATCCATACATTCATGTCACGTTCACAGACACTCGGAAAGCTTCCACTGTAGTTATTTGAACATATTTACTATATTAAATGAACCTTATTAGTTCTTACAATAACACATATGCTTGTACTTACTCCTCTAACTTAACAAAAAAGTGATGAGTAAGAGTTGGCGGTTTTCATCGTATTTATACGGCACGCAGGTTTTCAGAGATTAAAGCTGTCATTTTACCGGTGTCTCCCAGTGTAATAAAACCGATAGTGACCGTATGTTTTACTGTACTGCTTTACTATTCCCACAGATCACTGACAAGAGTGGCCGTAAAGAATGAGATGAGAAAAGAAATTGAAGAGAACCAAAAGGTGCTGTATCGTAAGCCGTGTCCAAACATGACATAGCAAAAAAAAAAAGAAGCTTTCACGAGTTTAGATGATGAGTCTCTGATCTCTATCTGAAATAGCTTTTGCTTCATCATCACATCGTTTTTTTTTTTTCTCAGACTCGTGTCCTTGATTCTGTTCTGTAGCACCTTTTCTTTGTGATCATAAAAACATTCAAGCAATGCACTTTGTGCTTGTTCTGTCAGCATCTCAGCGAGGCGATTGGTGTTCATCCAGGAGACGGAGAGCTCTTCATCAACGGTCTGCACATCGATCTGGACGTTCACAACCCTTTCAGGTGGGGGGGGGGGGGTTCCAGTAGGGCTGCTTTATACCATACGATCACAAGTTTTGCAGCAGTTTCAGAAACATGTGATCTGTCATTGATAGCATTTTGGAGATCCTCAGAGGAGAGGCCAGGGTCTTGGAGGGTCTTCACAACTTGGGTGTAAACGGAGAGCATCAGAGCAGACTTCTAAAATCACCTGTGAACCACGTGACAGACAGCTACGCATTAGATATTAGACATCCAGCTATAATGGTGAGTTCTGGTGACACATTATTCCAGGGCCAAAAATATCAATTTCGGAACAGTCAGCAAGAATATTTTTGTATTATTATTTGTTTTTATTGTTGGCATGTTAGAGCTTAAACTCAGCAAATACAAAATGTGAGCGAGTGAGACCTCTCACAATGACTCTCATATGTGCCCTGTGATTGGCTGGCGACCCTGCCTCTCGCCTGAAGACAGCTGGGATAGGCTCCAGCATACCGAAAGCAGTGATATTTTTTTCCTAAACCTGACACCAGCAAAATGTATGAAAGACACACTTTGGCCATACGGATGACGGGCTTGTTTTTAAATTTTAAATTTTAAATTTTAAATTTTAAATTTTAAATTTTAAATTTTAAATTTTAAATTTTAAATTTTAAATGTTAAATTTTAAATTTTAAATTTTAAATTTTAAATTTTAAATTTTAAATTTTTTATTCTTTATTTTTTATTTTTTTTTAATGTTTTCATTTTTTCATTTTTTTCATTTTTTTCATTTTTTATTTTTTTTTAATTTTTTTAAATTTTTTTAAATTTTTTAATTTTTTATTTATTTTTATTTATTTTTATTTTTTATTAATTTTTTTAGCTCTTTAGTAGTTGACTATTGCTTAATATTCAGTGTGGAAGTGGTACATTTTTGCCTGCTTATTTTGTATGTCTAGTGTGAATGGTTGTTTGTCTATGTGCCCTGCCATTGGCTGGCCACCAGTCCAGGGTGTACCCCGCCTCTCGCCCGAAGTCAGCTGGGATAGGCTCCAGCATGCCCGCGACCCTTGTGAGCATAAACGGTATAGAAAATGGATGGACGGATTTTGTGCTTTTTCCTCACCCAGTTAAAAAAAAATACACAAGTGCCTGTGGAGTTTGTTTGATATGACAAAGAACCTCTGCAACACGTTTCATGCGTGCACACCGTTTCTTGCGGTTTTTGTTTTTGCACGTCGACTAGCGCCAGGAACCTGTACCAGTCGTGACCTAGTCTTAAGATTGCTCACTGATCTGAAGCTGAACAGGATTTGCTGAAGTCTCAAGTGACGTTGGAGCATATTATTTTTCTTAGCTCTGTTCTGAAAGGCTGAAAGAAATCACGGCGTAAATGGCGTCGTATGTCTTTTCAGTGGATGAATGACATTGAGAATGACCCGATGTACAGCAGCTGGCCGGCGGCTGTCCAGGAGCTGCTGAGAACCGCCTTCCCTGGAGTCATACGACAGATCAGACGGAATCTTTTCAACTTGGTGAGCTCCCAGAATGGCAGACATTCTAATTGGTTAATGGATTACCTGTATGAGTTATTTCATACAATATATAGTATTTGTAGCACTTTTGGTGCTTTAGGACTGGATTTCCCAATCCCAATTCCCAATGTTTATTTAGGCATGATTATTTTCGTAAATGTATGCTTGTTGCTCCTGGATGTCATTTCCCGTATGAACTGTTTCTCAGGTGTTCTAACATCAACTAATATACCAAGCTCATTTGTTTGTTCTGTTAGCTAACTAAAACAACCCGTCTCTCGACTACTTCTAGGTGCTATTCCTCGATCCGGAAGAGGAGAAAAGTGTCGAGTTGGTGAAACTCGCCCATCTCTTCTACAAACACAAGATCCCCCTGAGGTTGGTGCATCTGTTGCTGTTTTATAGCCCACTTTCGGGGCATTTATAATCCTCACCAGCCCCCCCCGCCCCTGTTTCTCATTTCATCTGCAAATTGAATACTTGTTTTGCTCACTTTCTTCAGAATTGGATATGTGTTTGTTGTCAACCGCGACGATGAGATTGATGGCTTCTCAGATGCCGGGGTCGGCTTTTACCGACTTCTGAATTACATCGCAGACGAGTATGATTTATCCCAGGCGTTGATATCCGTGGCCTCAGTAAGTATATCACATGCATAAATCTCCGTTGTTCTATATGCATTTTGTGAATGAATAACTAAAGTGTCTTGCTCGCCCGTCTAGTATGTTCTTCTTCTTGAAAAGTCAACTTGTTTTATTGCAGCCCTGGTTATCCCATTGTTTTGACATGTTGGCACCGTGGGAGTTACTGGGGCTGCTGCCTGTGGTAGCGGCCTTGTCAAATAGTTCCCGGAAATTATTGACTGCGGCGAGATGTTAGCAGAGTCAAATCAGATCTGACCTGTCACTTTCTCTTGCAGTTGTACAGCAGAGTCGATGAAGGGGAGACACTGACGGCTGACACGATCACGACCTTCCTGAAGAGTAAATTCCCTAAAGCCAACGCCGAAATGATCCTCGGAGCCGAATCGGAATATGACGCCAAAAGGAAGGTACAATTGTAAAATATTGGCATGACTGGTATTAATTATCAGCGACGAGAAGTAGCCAAATTATTTTTGATGTGCCCTAGGATGGTGCACTCTTTTACAGAAAGAGTGGCCTCGGCGCCCTTCCTCTGGCTTTATTTAATGGAGTCCCCCTGAGTCCAGATGAGATGGAACCCAATGAGCTGGAGAGTGTCATCTTGCAGCGCATTATGGACTCCACCACTACCTTCCAGAGAGCTGTTTTTATGGTATGACTTTTTATTCCCGACCTTATGAAGGTTAACTCTATATAAATCTAATATAAGTGTGCAATCAAAACAATGAGTTGCTTTACTAATGGCAGTTCATGAATACAGAATCTCACAAAAGAGAGAACAACCCTCACGTTATCATAGCAATCATTTCGCTACAGTATATCATCAATATGGACAATATTATAGACGGAAACTTTAATATAACTTGGTAATATAGATATACCGTCCCCTGAAAATAAGTCAACACAAAGTCATTATAGTCACATGGTTGGCAACACAATTGAGTGAACATTGTCCAAAGCGTCAATGTTAAGTGTGAGCACCATTGTTGTGTAGCACTGACGTAATCCCCTTGGACATGTGACTGGAATCCTCTTCTACTCGTCCATGATGATATCACCGGTGGAGCTGGTGAACGTTAGACACCTAGCATCCTCCATCTTACTTCCGCTTGACGATGCCTCACAGGTGCTTAATCGGGTTCAGCTCTGGAGGACACATACCTTAGCTTCAGCTTTCTCGGCAACACCTCAGCAAGTACACGTCCATGCCGTGGTTCTTGTTTCCCTCAATGAACCACAGCTCACCCAGTGTCAGACAGTACTCATGCAGCCGCAGACCATGAGGCTACCACCATCCTGCTTGAGTTATTTAGACCCGTGATTCCCAAAGTGTGAGCCGCAGGTGGGCCATGAGAGGTCATTAAAAATATGATTAATTTTTGCAGATATTATTTTTAAAATTATTGTTACGTTTAAAATTTATTGCACGATTAAAAAAAATGTTTATAGGCCCAAGTAACAACCTATTGCGTGTGATTGACCTGTCACAATATTTTAGGAACCTTATACAGTTTATGATTGGAACGTTCAAGACTGGCATGATGACCAGAGAGCTATAATAATAATAATAATAATAATAATAATAATAATAATAATAATAATAATAATAATAATAATAATAATAATAATAATAATAATAATAATAATAATAATAATAATAATAATAATAACAACATTATTATTGATAATAATAACATTATTATGATTGATAATAATAACAATAATAATAATAATAATAATAACATATAATAATAATAATAACATTATTATTATAACAATAATAATAATAATTATTATTATTATTATTTATTATTATGTGGGGATTATTATATAATAATGTTATCATTATATAATAATAATAATAATATATAATATTATTATTATTATTTTATTTCATCATATAATAATAATAACATTATTATTACTATTATTATTATTACTGTGTAATACATTGTACAACAACAATAATAATAGGTTATAGTAGTAATAATTTATTATTATTAGAACCTATTATTTTTATTATTATTATTATTATTATTATTATTATTATTAAGTGCTTTCGTCAATGTACTGTTTATAGGACAAAGGTGGGCCACGGACATTTTTTTAGATTTTCAAGTGGGCCCTGAGTTGGTAAAGTTTGGTTACAATTTGGTAATAAACTGCTGAAATATGTGGGGTGTACACAACAGTATAGTGTGCATGAAACACCTATTTAGAGGATTAGTCTTTATTATGGTGAACAGAAATGTTGTAGTAACTGCTGTCCTACAGGGTCAGCTGACTGAGGGCACAGACGTGGTCGATTACCTAATGGATCAGGCCAATGTAGTACCCAGAATGAACCCACTTATTTTAAGTACAAGCCGGAAGTACCTGGACTTCACCGCCACGCCAGGTAAAATATCCATGTTAAATATAAAAATATTATTTTTATTTTTGCCCTTTAATGTTTTTTTTTCCCCTGCATTAGTTGTGAATGACTGGGAGGACACGAGTATGTTTTCATTCCTGGATTCCAGAGACAAAACCGCTGTGATGGCGAAGCGAATGAAATATTTTACTAATAACGGTGGGAAACTTTTATTTATTTATTTTAATACAATGAGCACAAAACATTTGTTGCTATTTATTAATGCTACAATAGTAATAATTCCTCCATCTAGCTTCATATTGAGCAGGTTGATCCTCATACTATATTGAGAGTATATATATTGATAGTCCTTCCACTAAGAAAAGTTCAAAATTAATTGACAGAAAATCTTTATGCCATCTTTATGCTCTGCGTTGTTATTGTTTGATGCTTCAAATTGTCATGTCGAGTTTCTTCTCTTTTATCAGATGACGACAGCATTAGCACTGTGACAATGTGGATTGTAGGTGATTTTGAGAAAGCCACTGGAAGAAAATTGTTGCTTGGCGCCTTGAAACATTTGGTGAGTAACAACTCCACTGTCACTCATCACTTCCATTTCATTGAAAACGACAGTTTCAGGGAACAACGTCACTTGACATTTTGTCATCGATATGTTTACACGTCATTACGTTAATGACCGGAATTAAGTAGCTGAAGATAAGACAGCAGTGACGGACGCAGCAGTTGTGGATTGCCGTTGCTATGAAACACATACTGTGTAATACATCGTACAGAATTCGGTCATTAGCACGTTTTTTTTTTGTGGATTTAACGGAATTTGGTAATGGTAATGGTTTAATTTCATTTGAACATGCATCAGATCACAATTGAATGCATCACATAATCAGTTCACAGTTCCACATGTCCGAAAGGAGTAGGAAGAAGCAAAGCTTATTAAATCCTACCCCTCCATCTGGTACTTTTACAATCAGTAACTGTTACATTTGTTCACTTCCTGCTTTCATAATATAGTTTAAGGTTTTTACATTTTTTTGTTTTAATTTAAAAAATGCATATATAATGTAATAATTAATAATATAATTAAATAATATATAATTGAATGATATTATTAAATATAATTTTAAATATTATTTTAATAAAAAAATGTTTGGTCTGGTACTTTTACAATCAGTAACTGTTACATTTGTTCACTTCCTGCTTTCATAATATAGTTTAAGGTTTTTACATTTTTTTTGTTTTAATTAAAAAAATGCATATATAATGTAATAATTAATAATAGCATTAAATAATATATAATTGAATGATATATATATTAAATATAATTTTAAATATTATTTTAATAAAAAAATGTTTGGTCTGGTACTTTTACAAACAGTAACTGTTACATTTGTTCACTTCCTGCTTTCATAATATAGTTTAAGGTTTTTACATTTTATTGTTTTAATTAAAAAAATGCATATATAATGTAATAATAAATAATATAATTAAATAATATATAATTGAATGATATAATTAAATATAATTTTAAATATTATTTTAATAAAAAAATGTTTGGTCTGGTACTTTTACAATCAGTAACTGTTACATTTGTTCACTTCCTGCTTTCATAATATAGTTTAAGGTTTTTAAATTTTTTTTGTTTTAATTTAAAAAATGCATATATAATATAATAATTAATAATATAATTAAATAATATATAATTGAATGATATAATTAAATATAATTTTAAATATTATTTTAATAAAAAAAATTTTTGGTCCGGTACTTTTACAATCAGTAACTGTTACATTTGTTCACTTCCTGCTTTCCTAATATGTTTTTTTTTTTTAATCCCGTACCGAAGTACGAGGTGATGAACTATATCAGCAAGTTGAAGTATTTCTGATTTTAGAAATAAGGAGTTAGTGTGTTCTCTGTAGGCGGCATTATGAATTATCCTTACTGGCCTTTTTTGCAGTACATTCAGCAAATGAAGATTGCTTTTATAGTTATTAGCCCATATTTCCACACAATAAGTAAGATATGGTAGAACCAGAGAGCAATAAAGAGTGTGGAGTGATTTCTGATTGAGAACAAATTTTTACTTTGTACAATATTGAAATATTTCTGGCCACCTTATGTTGTATATTTGTAATATGAGGCTATCTATTGTGATCCGCAGATATTTATTATTCTTCACCCTTTCAATGTCTACCCATCTATTTGTATTTGTTGGTGCGTGTCCAGTTTTTAAATTTAAATTTCTCAATTTAGGAATAAATACTGAAGCTAGGTGTCTTGTCATTCATACACAGAAAACGACGACTCATCTTTGTATTTGTCGAAAACAAGTGTTTTTCTGTGGTCTCATGCAGATCTTTGTCAAAGTAAACATCTACTGCTAACGGTTAGATTATTTCTAATAGCGGCATCAACCAATCAACGCTTCTTCCTGGAGTCTGTGCTCAAAATAAAATGTGTGATTTGTGTGTTCCTGTATGTGTGTGTATGTGTGTGTGTGTGTCACAAGCAGAGAGCCAGCCCTGGAGTGCGTGTGGGGGTGATAGATAATCCCAGTGGAAGGCCCAGCGAAGATAACACGGTGCTGTACCGGGCTATCTGGGCTTCTCTCCTCACCCAGAAGAATAAAGCTGCAGCTGAGTTTGTGCAAAAACTTCTCAGGGAGGAAAGTAACCAGCTCCTCCAGCAGGGGACCAAGATGAAGAACTTGCTGCTGCAGGTAAAGGACACATTAGAGCAGGGGTCTCAAACTCAATTTACATGGGGGCCACTGGAGCTAGGGTTTGGGTGAGACTGGGCCGCATCAGGTTTAAACAAAAAAAATGCATTTATTAAAAACAGAAAAATTAATAAACTTTGCTTTGGTTCTGATTTTCTACAAAAAAAGCTCTGATAAAACGTTCCACTGTTCTCAAATATCTTTAATAATTTTTATTTTTCTACACAAAATAAGATGAAAAATAAATAAACAAATCAAGAATAAAGAAAATCAATCGTCAGCAATAAATAAATATAATAATTATAATAAAACTGCAAATAATAAAAACTTTAGAAACGACATATAGTTAGTCGGTAGACAAATTATTTTTTTCAGATTAAAATGAACAAAGCATTATTAGAGCCCTGTAGACATGACAAAACACGACTATAGTCACATTTATACTCTTTTTATTTACAACATATTGCGCAACTGCGGGGTCTTGAGACACATGCTAACTCGCAAACTAGAGAGCTAGCGACCTAAACGGTAGCCTTCAAGTTATTTCCTTTAAACTTAAATAGCCCAAAACTTACCACTTCCACACGGATAGGGAGGATAACTATTAACACTTATTTAACCTTTAACATGAACATTAATCAAATGTAATATTTTTTTCTGGGTACATGATACCATACAGCATCCATATCAAACTTGCGCGGGCCGCGCTAACATTAAAATTTCATATCAAGGCGGGGCCTCAAACTAGTGTCCTGCGTGCCACATTTGGCCCGCGGCCCGCATGTTTGAGACCCCTGCATTAGAGCCAGTCATTTCCTGTGTCAGGCAAATTGGCTCTTTTTTCTTTTCCTTTTTGCTACTTTTTGACATTTGACCGTTCATCGGCGGTGCTTCCACTGCTGATATTTTAATGCTGACGTTTCAGTTCTGAGTCAAATGTACGACCTCCATTAAACCCCGAGCCAAAAATCCACTTGTTTTTCCACATTCTGTCCAGCAATCTTAAGAAGCCGGTTAAGTGGCTCACATTTTTTTTGAGAATATTTACCCATTTGAGCAGCAAGTTGTCTTCCCGGTTATTTAAAGACACTCGGGTACGCCATACAAGCTTTGAAATAATATCATCTTATTGCAGGAGAGGCAACAGTACAGCGTCTCTCACTTGTATGAAGGAAAACAACTCACTGATGGACCTAATGTACCGACAGCCAAACGACTTAGCTTCCCCTTCTGCGAGCTGCATACGTTTGACTGGCAGCTTCACTGCTAGTGACTTTTTCCCTCACACGTTCCCACTTGACTGTGACTACACTCTGCATTTACTGACTTTTAGAAACTACAGAAATATCTTTTTTTCAGCTCAGTTCGGCTCTGATATTTGGGACACTTTACAGTGGAAATTTAATGCATATGCTGCAGTGAGGCTGCACGGTGGATGAGTGGTTATCACACAGGCCACACAGCTAGGAGACCCGAGTTCAATTCCACCAATCGGCCATCTCTGTGTGGAGTTTGCATGTTCTCCCCGTGCATGTGTGGGGTTTTCTCCCACATTCCAAAAACATGCTAGGTTAATTAGCGACTCCAAATTGTCCATAGGTATGAATATGAGTGTGAATGGTTGTTTGTCTATATGTGCCCTGTGATTGGCTGGCCACCAGTCCAGGGTAAGCGGTAAAAAAATGAATGAATATATGCTGCAGTGAGGCTGCATGACTGACGAGAGGTTAGCGCGCAGGCTACACAGCTAGGAGACCCAAGTTCAATTCCACCCGTGGCCATCTCTGTGTGGAGTTTGCATGTTCTCCCCGTGCATGCGTGGGTTTTCTCCGGGTACTCCGGTTTCTTCCCACATTCCAAAAACATGCTAGGTTAATTAGCCACTCCAAATTGTCCATAGGTATGAATGTGAGTGTGAATGGTTGTTTGTCTATATGTGCCCTGTGATTGGATGGCCACCAGTCCAAGGTGTAGCCCGCCTCTCGCCTGAAGACAGTTGAGATAGGCTCCAGCACCCTCATGACCCTCGTGAGGATAAGCGGTAGAAAATGAATGAATGCTGCAGTGAGGCTGCATGGCGGTCGAGTGGTTACCGCGCATTCCACACAGCTAGGAGACCCGAGTTCAATTCCACTCTCTGCCATCTCTGTGTGGAGTTTGCATGTTCTCCCCGTGCATGCGTGGGTTTTCTCCGGGTACTCCGGTTTCCTCCCACATTCCAAAAACATACTCGGTTAATTGGCGATCTCTCGCATGAAGACCTACTTCATGGAAATTGCATTTTTGACCCTTTTGGGGGTACCAAAATATATATAAACCCAAACCCTCCACATTACACCAATGTACAGCATGGCTTCTCTTTGTATTTCCTGACAACATGTAGTGATGCTGTACTGTGATCGCATCAAATTGTACGTAGTGTTAATTTTCATTTACACTCCCAATTTACGCATCCGTTTTTTTTTGTGAAATGTAATTTACACCCAATAAAGCTGTTAAAAGTTGTTACGGAAGCGTTTTCAAAACATCCTGCTTGCTGCATGTTAACGATTTCAGCTTGTTTTTGCGAAGCTAAAACTTATTTCCCAGTCAAAAATCAAATTCCCTGCCGCAAAGGGAAGCACCGCCGGGAAATACATTTTTAGCAGTTGAAGCACACAATCAGTCATCGTCAGTGAAATGTATGCGTTTTTTTTTTTTTTTTTAACCCACAAGTAGGGTGACTGTATCAGGCAAATAAACGACAACATTCTTAGGCATTAAACTACAAGCAAAACGGAGGATAACAAAAGGTTGGATGTGGTCTCTCGCGGAGATTTGTCCGACATTGCTTTCTTGATTTAAGTGCTCTGTCTGTGCTAAATGATGATTGATGAGCCCATCTTCTCATTCCCCCTTCTGAACATCAGCTCTCAGAATACATTTAGACAGTGTGTTGATGCTCCGCAGCTCTGTGGATATCGAGGCAAGCAGCCCACTCACTGTCAGTTTCACTTGATATGTCATTCGGGTCGGGACTCTGCATCTTTTAAAAATGACGGCGGATATCCTGATGTATTACATACTACAGTATTAATTGGCCCTGTACCCTAGAAAGCGCCCATGAATGATACGGGAAAAGGCCGAAATGATACTGTGTCAAAGTATCAGTATCAGTGATACTGATAAAATATAGAGTTTAACCATGTCCAGTATCAGCCCCCGTAGCTGTCCACTCAGAGCACGCTGCTTTGGTATTGTGCCCGTGAAACAACTCTCTGCTGCAGCGAGGCTGCAAGGTGGACGAGTGGTTATCGCACAGGCCACACAGCTAGGAAACCCGCGTTCGATTCCACCCTCAGCCATCTCTGTGTGGAGTTTGCATGTTCTCCCCGTGCATGCGTGGGTTTTCTCCGGGTACTCCGGTTTCCTCCCACATTCCAAAAACATGCTAGGTTAATTAGCGACTCCAAATTGTCCATAGGTATGAATGTGAGTGTGAATGGTTGTTTGTCTTTATGTGCCCTGTGATTGGCTGGCCAACAGTACAGGAAGACAGCTGGGATAGGCTCCAGCACCCCCGCGACCCTCATGAGGGTAAGCGGTAGAAAATGATTGAATGAATGAATGCTGCAGTGAGGCTGCACGACAGACGAGTGGTTAGCGCGCAGGCCACACAGTGAGGAGACCCGCGTTCGATTCCACCCTCGGTCATCTCTGTGTGGAGTTTGCATGTTCTCCCCGTGCATGCGTGGGTTTTCTCCGGGTACTCCGGTTTCCTCCCACATTCCAAAAACATGCTAGGTTAATTAGCGACTCCAAATTGTCCATAGGTATGAATGTGAGTGTGAATGGTTGTTTGTCTTTATGTGCCCTGTGATTGGCTGGCCAACAGTACAGGGTGTACCGTGCCTCTCGCCGGCAGCTCGCCGGCAGCTGGCCGACAGCTGGGATAGGCTCCAGCACCCCCGCGACCCTCGTGAGGATAAACGGTAGAAAATGAATGAATGAATGAATGGTACAATCCAATAGACGAGCTCAATGACTTTTTCCCTATTACAGCACGTCAAAAACAAAATGGCAATTCACAAGGCCGGGGAATGATAAATGAATGACAAGGAGGCAAACATTACTCGGTAATTCACAATAGCCTTGATGCCTGGCATCGATGCGGTTGTCAGATATTTCAACCAAACCGACCGAGCTGTCAGCCCTCACATGTACGAGAGTGAGATTAATCAATTTGTAATTAATAAAAGCAACTTTTAATTAAACCTCTGCCAGTTTTGTCTGTTAAAAATCAGGCGTGGGAGTGAGAGGTGTTTGTGGAGTCAGGTTATTAGTTTCTACAACATTTCTCTCCTCAGGAGAACAGGTAAATACCAATAATGTCAGCACAATCCAGTCAGCAACACTGTCTGGCAGCCAATAATAAACTCATGTCCCCTGACTCCGGGTCTCAACTCAACACAGCCGCAGCCTCCTGCTCCTTTCGCTGCTATTTCAAGCCCGACCACGGTTGTTTAAACTTGGTATAATTGAAGGGAAGTTTGTTGTGGTGAGTCCCAAGTGTAAACTGTTGTTGAAGACCGGCTCCTGATGGGAGAGTCAAACTATGGTGTCACCTGATGTGTTACCCTGCACACTATGTTGAAGAAAATACTACTTCCTGACAGCCACAGAGACCGTGTACAAACAGTATACAGTACACGACTAAAGACAGCATTCAGGTGCTGGACTTATAGGTTATCACATACTACAGTATTAATTGGCCCTGTACCCTGCATGCTAACCACTTTTTCCGTATCATACAACCTCAATTCAGTATATGCATTATCCTCGGAAAACTTTTTTTTTTGTACTTAGGGCATGGACTCTGATTCCTTTGAGAAGAAGTTCAACACTCTAGAAGTGGATTTTGTCCGCAGTCAGCAGCTCTTCTGTCGGGAAGTCCTAAAACTGAGTGCTGGCCAGGGTGCGGTCATCAGCAATGGCAGGGTGAGTATGGGTACATTTTACTTTTGGTGCACGTCTGCTCAGTAATCATCCATTTTTTGTTAGTAATCCAAAATAAACTGCATTCGCCATGTGTGATGAAATGGTGACAACAATTCAAAATAATCATACTTTCCTTATCCGCCACAACTTGAGTGGGCAAAACACTGTATTACAATCACATTACATTGAACACCCCCATGGCAAGTACTAAATAATATAGTTCAAGTTCAGTTGTCCTTGATTCAACCCCCCCGTCCAGATAATTGAGTCTCAACAAAAGGTGCAAAGTCTTGCATATCAGCACCAAGTATACTGAAACTTGTTATTCACATTGTTTCATATATAAATGTGTATTCATGGAGAATATACAGTAAACCTCGGATATATCGGACTCGGATATATCGGAAATTCGCTCACAACGGACAGATAAAAAAGAACCGATTTTTCTGTAATCCATTTCCAATAAAAATTCATTGCATATATCGGATTTTTTTTATAACGGATTTCGCCTATTTCGGACAAAATCTCCAGTCCCGTTCCAATGCATTTCCATTAAATTTCCCTCGCATATATCGGATGGCCGCATCGTTATGCTAATCTTGTTGATGTCACTGGCTATTGTCTTTCTCCTGGCTCCAGATTTAGGACAAATATAAAAGTGAGTGACGTCAATAATACTAGCACAGCAGTGAATGAGATCTTAACCTCACTATTGGAAATAACGTAGGCCTGACGGGCGTAACGGGGCCTAGCTTAATTAACAATTTGTTATGCTCAGAGTCCAATAAAGTTAAATTCTCATTACCTTACGTGTCTTTTCATTGCCCAGTCCAGGTACATTGGAAACATAGTCAAGGAAGTGCCTTTTTATAACGGATAAAATCTGATTTACGCATATACTGGATATAAATCCGATATATGCGTAAAACGGACATTTTCCGGTATACGCATAAAACGGATTTCGCTTATATCGGACAAAACCAGTGGGAACAATTGAATCCGATATATCCGAGGTTTACTGTATATATAAAAAAAATTACATTGCAATTCCACCACTGTACACTCTACACACTTTTGTTTGTATGCAATAGCTCCACCCACTGAGACACAGATCCTGTATGTACTATGACTGACAAAAGGTCTCACTCTGTTCATGCCGTTGTTCTATCGAACAAAGACGCCAAAGTTGCACCGAGTTAATCCTTTTCCTTCCTGTTTGGAGACGAGAGAAAACGGGAAATCAAACACGCATGACAACTCATTGAGGCCGACAAAATTATTGAGTTAATTTGTGTGATTAATTAATGTATTATTATCGTCCCAGGCGTAGTACACGTGAGACTTTTTCTTTCTGAACGAGAAATCTTGTGATTTGAGATGTTGTGACACGCTTAATTAGCAGTCCTACAAAGTTGTGGTTGATATTGTTTACTTAAGTTAATGTATAATTGGGATTGTACTAGGGATCGACCGATATGTTTTTTTTTTTTTGGCCGATACCGATTTTTTTTCCATCACCCTTAGCCGATGGCCGATTTTGCTTAGGCCGATATTTGTGGCCGATATGGTTTTGCATTCGGCAGCATTCCTGGTTGTCAGACCCAAAGTTAACTATATTGTAGCGCCGCTGGGAGCACTTCCTGGTTCCCAGCATGCTTTGCGGCACCGTCGATGTAAATAGTTCGTCAGTTTGTCGTTAAAGTTGCATAGTTGTTCGTACCCTTGCTATGATGTGGCGGCGGGGGAACCGCGACTGCGTGTGTTGCAGGGTCCTCCGGCAACACATAGCTGCCCGGCGGATGCCTGTCTGTAAATCATGCGGCGGAAAAATATATATCGGCGAACCCACACCTGTATCGGCCGATACCGATTCAAGTAAAGAACGCAAAATATCGGTCCGATATATTGGCCGGCCGATGTATCGATCGATCCTTAGACTGTACCATTTGCAGGCAGAGGAGTTTTAGAGGAAAACATTTTCAACGTCTTCATTCATAATTGAATAGGTTGTTTTTCTGCACATATGCCACAAAGTTTCAGTCAGCGATGGTGACAACAGTACCTCGCTCAGCAAAAGTGAATACAAGATGCTAAAATCTGCGTTTCGCTTTTATTCTCGTCTCTTGTGTGTCAGCTTCTCGGGCCACTCGAGGAGCAAGAGGAATTCACTGCAGAGGATTTCCAATTGCTGGAGAAGATTACTCGAAGCGGCTCTGCAGGGAAAGTCAAAGTCCAAGTTAAACTGATGGGGATGAAGCCAAAGCAGTATGTTTCTTTTCTTCTTTTTTTTTTCTTATTTGCTGTTCGTGATGGGTGCTCGAGAATTCTGTAAAGCAGGGGTCTCAAACTCAATTTACCTGGGGGCCACTGGAGCTAGGGTCTGGGCGAGGCTGGGCCGCATCAGGTCCCCCCCCCCCAAAAAACGCATTTATTAAAAACAGAAAAATATACAAACTTTTTCAGTGCTTTGATTCCGATTTTCTACAATAAAAGCTCTGATAAAACATTCCACTGTTCTCAAATATCTTACTTTTTATTTTTCTGCACAAAATAAGATGAAAAATAAATAAACAAATCAAGAATAAAGAAAATCAATCAGTAATAAATAAATATAATAATAATAATAAAACAACAAATAATAAAAACTTAAGAAACCACATATAGTTGGTGGGTAGACAAATTATTTTTTTCACATTAAAATAAACAAAGCATTATTAGAGCCCTGTAGACATGACAAAACACGACTATAGTCACATTTATACTCTTTTTATTTACAACATATTGCGCAACTGCAGCGTCTTGAGACACATGCTAACTCGCAAACTAGAGAGCTAGCGACCTAAACGGTAGCCTTCAAGTTATTTCCTTTAAACTTAAATAGCCAAAAAGTTACCACTTCCACACGAATAGGGAGGATAACTATTAACAGTTATTTAACCTTTAACATGAACATTAATCAAACGTAATAATTTTTTCTGGGTACATGATACCATACAGCATCCATATCAAACTTGCGCGGGCCGCACTAACATTAAACTCTCATATCAAGGCGGGGGCCTCAAACTAGTGTCCTGCGGGCCACATTTGGCGTGTTTGAGACCCCTGCTGTAAAGCAAATATGAATCCAAAAACATTTATGAGACCACCTTTTCAACAGTTTAATAAGCACAACCCTTTTTATACCAGCGCCAGTGACTTGGTCATGAAGGTTGATGCCCTCCTAACCGCGGCCCCTAAGGGGGATCTCAGAAGGGATGTGACCTTCCTCCAAGACGTACACAGGTGAGCATCCTTTTGTGCATTTTTCCAAGCTGGATAAAACTTCTTTTTTTCTAGACTGACGTTGGTAGTCGTATTCTGTTCTCCCCTTCAGTGTTCTCCAGCTCTCGCCACGTGAAAACGAAGTGTTTTTCGATGTGGTGGCCATTGTTGACCCACTTACCAGAGCGGCGCAGAAGATGTCCACTCTGTTGATTGTGAGTTAATGCTTTTCTTTCATACATATGGAATGATACAAAATATGATACAAATACTCAAAATGAACTGTACCATATCCATCCATACATCCATTATTTTCTATACCGCTAGTCCCCACTAGGGTCACATAAGTATGCTGGAGCCTACCCCAGTTTACAGTACTGTACAATAATGTATTTTAAAATTAATAACAATCGTTATGTTTATTATAGGCTGCACAGCGGCACCCTCTACACTGTGATACCGCTTATCCTCACTAGGGTCGTGGGTATGCTGGAGCCTATCCCAGCTGTCATTGTGCAAGAGGCGTGGTACACCCTGGACTGTTGGCCAGCCAATCACAGCGCACATATAGACAAACGACCATTCACACTCACATTCATACCTATGGATAATTTGGAGTCGCTAATTAACCTAGCATGTTTTTGGAATGTGGGAGGAAACCGGAGAAAACCCACGCATGCACGGGAGGAACATGCAAACTCCACACAGAGATGACCCGAGTGGGTATTATGCAACCGTAATACTAAAAAAAAAAACATACGACTGCATTATAATAAACATTCATTCATTTTCTACCGCTTGTCCTCATGAGGGGGTGCTGGAGCCTATCCCAGCTGTAATCTGGTCGCCAGCCAGTCGCAAAGATTAAAATACAAATCTTTACTGTTATATTACTTTGTATGAAACAGCTAGCCGTGCTGTCTGCTCACCCCGGAGTGGTCATTTTTCCCAAGATATTTTATATGTCATAAACATCATAAAATACGCCACATTGTCAAGACAGGCTTAGCGAAAGATAAGTTGGTGTTTTTTCGTTAAAAAAAAATCCACCGCTTGTCTCGCTGCATCTTATTGTACAGATGGCCCTGGCTTAATATGAAAATATGACTCACTTTCTTTAGTCGGACCAAGGGAATCAGCCACCATCAGCAGACATTGTTGGCTCTGTTCTCTCAGCACAAGACTGCAGTGCGCGTAGAAAGACCACGTATTGACCACCTCTACCCCAAAACAACTGACTCATTGTTCAATCTCCCTCTGTTCAATCACATATTTATTATATTCAGCAGTCTGTAGGGCTTTGGTGCAAGTGTTTGGCTCAGGGACTGTCAGGTCGGGGGATCGATATACACTATATAGCCTGACCAACATGGACCAATAAAGCTATTTGGGGAGTCCAACAGTCTGCTGCCAATTTCTATTATAAGGCATTGAACGCCCCACCTGCTTGTGCCTCATTTGGTTGGGGACCAAAATATGTACCTCCCTCGGTATTATTGATAAAAGCTTCATTCTGTGTTGCGATTAATTTTGATTAATTGTGAGTTAACTGTGGAATAACAGGATTAATCGTGATAAAAAAAAATAATCAATTGACAGCCCTAATAACAACAAAAGAAAACTGAACGAAAAACGAAACAGAACATGCAATATTCTCAAAGTGACGTCACTTCCTCCTTTTTCTCCAGTATTTATTATGAAATTATGAAATGAAAGAAATTATATTATGAAAGAAATTGTGCCAATAAGAGCCATTTTTTTCTCCTCTGCATGCAGTTTAATCATTGCGCCTGAACGTTTCCCGCGGGCCGGTGGTTGGGGACCAAAATATGTACCTCCCTCGGTATTATTGATAAAAGCTTCTTTCTGTATGCGATTAATTTTGATTAATTGTGAGTTAACTGTGGAGTAACAGGATTAATCATGATCAAAAAAAATTTAATCAATTGACAGCCCTAATAAGAACAAAAGAAAACTGAACGAAAAACGAAACAGAACATGCAATATTCTCAAAGTGACGTCACTTCCTCCTTTTTCTCCAGTATTTATTATGAAATTATGAAATGAAAGAAATTATATTATGAAAGAAATGATGCCAATAAGAGCCATTCTACTTTGCAGGCCCCTCCCAGAATTTTTTCTCCTCTGCATGCAGTTTAATCATTGCGCCTGAACGTTTCCCGCGGGCCGGTGGTTGGGGACCAAAATATGTATACCTCCCTCGGTATTATTGATAAAAGCTTCATTCTGTATTGTGATTAATTTTGATTAATTGTGAGTTAACTGTGGAGTAACAGGATTAATCGTGATAAAAAAAATTTAATCAATTGACAGCCCTAATAACAACAAAAGAAAACTGAACGAAAAACGAAACAGAACATGCAATATTCTCAAAGTGACGTCACTTCCTCCTTTTTCTCCAGTATTTATTATGAAATTATGAAATGAAAGACATTTTATGATGAAAGAAATTATGCCAATAAGAGCCATTCTACTTTGCAAAAATAACAAAATTCACATGTGTTTTGTTGTCGTTAGCATTCAAGTCACTCACACCATACACAGAACACATGAAGGACATAAAATACAGTAATAAAAACACTAAATGAAAACACCCAATTTCTATTATAAGGCATTGAACGCCCCACCTGCTTGTGCCTCATTTTGTTCCGGCCCCTCCCAGAATTTTTTCTCATCTGCATGCAGTTTAATCATTGCTCCTGGCGACCTAAATATGTACCTCGTTAGGTATTATCGATAGAAGCTTCTTTCTGTATGTGATTAATTGTGAGTTAACTGTAAAGTAACCGGATTAATCGCGATCAAAAATTTTTTAATCAAGTGACAGCCCTAATAACAAACAAAAGAAAACTGAACGAAAAACGAAACAGAACATGCAATATTCTCAAAGTGATGTCACTTCCTCCTTATCACTTCCTTGTCACTTCCTCCTTGTGATTAATTTCGATTAATTGTGAGTTAACTGTGGATTAACCTGATTAATCGTGATCAAAAAATGTTTTTAATCAATTGACAGCCCTAATAAGAACAAAAGAAAACTGAACAAAAAACATGCAATATTCTCAAAGTGACGTCACTTCCTCTTTTTCTCTTTGTTTTTCAGTGGCAAAAAAATGTAAAAAAAAATGATGCCAATAATAATTCTACTTTGCAAAAATAACAAAAGTTTTGGTGTCACTCACACCATACACAGAACACATGAAGGACATAAAACACAGTAATAAAAACACTAAATACAAGAAATATATGAAAGTCATAAAAAAAGAGAACGTGTGGGTGCAGGCTGAGGAGCACGGCTCCCTGCAGAGGGAACGGTTGAAATTTACTGATATTGTTTTTTGTGGTTGTGGCCCACAGTAGCCTGTTTTTTTTGTTGTTGTTTTTTTTAATAAAGACTGACCACCTTCTCGGGCGGCACGGTGGTCTAGGGGTTAGCCCGCAGACCTCACAGCTAGGAGACCAGGGTTCAATCCCACCCTCGGGCATCTCTGTGTGGAGTTTGCATGTTCTCCCCGTGCATGCGTGGGTTTTCTCCGGGTACTCCGGTTTCCTCCCACATTCCAAAAACATGCTAGGTTAACAACAACATGCTAGGTTAATTGGCGACTCCAAATTGTCCATAGGTATGAATGTGAGTGTGAATGGTTGTTTGTCTATATGTGCCCTGTGATTGGTTGGCGACCAGTCCAGGGTGTCCAGTCCAGGGCCTTACGCCCGAAGACAGCTGGGATAGGCTCCAGCACCCCCCGCGACCCTCGTGAGGAAAAGCGGTAGAAAATGAATGAAATGAATGAATGACCACCTTCTCGTCATCAACGCCCAGGTAGAGATTAAAATACATTTGGGTCCTAATGATGGTCGCGACAGTTGAGCGTTGAGACCGTAAGTGCGGACAATATTTGTGGGAGTTTTTTTACATTGATCATTCTTCCTCTTGTCTCAAGTTTACGGACCAAAATCACGTTTTTAAATTATGAGAGCACGTTGGTTAATGTTTCTTTTAGGAGCATAACAAAAGAAACGAAGGCCTCCTGCTACACTGAACCTTATGTTGCTGTAATAAGTACTCCCGTTTGTTTAAAAACCCGCCCACTGGTTTTTCCCTCTGCCTTTGCTCCTTAATTTTAAGTCTTCTTTTCTCTGTGGTCTCCTGCAGGTGCTCAGTCAAGTGGTCAACTTAAGGCTGCGGTTGTTCATGAATTGCAGGGCCAAGTTGTCCGAGATGCCCCTCAAGAGGTAGGCTCGGCGCTCCAGCAGTAATTAGGTGTTCCCGTTAGGCTTGTTTGAGTGTCCTTGTGCTGTTCACTGAGCATTTCTGCCTCACTCCTCCACTCTGTAAGATTAAACTGATGCAATCTGCTTAATATCACACCGCCTTATTGCTGTGGGCCTGCTCTTGCATCTCGGAGCAAATTGCTTACCGCTTGCAACGCTGTGGAAGAAAAACAACTAAACAAATCAACAACAAAAAAAAGAAGTGGTCCAATAACTTTTAGACCAACATCAATGACTTTGGTGTATTGTTTTTTTTTTTTTAAAGAGTAATGTATTTTAGGGATAACTGATGAATATTCTTAACCAAAATTTCCAAATAGCATAGAATTGTGGTTTGTATCTGAAATACAAAAATACAACCAACAATGAAGCCTCATTTTCAGGTGAATCTCCACTGCTAGGGGGCCGTGCATGGACTAATTGGAACGCCAATATAAATGAAATCTTCGCTCTTAATGCACAAAGTAATCATTCAGACTTACTACTGATATGATGTACACAGAGCAAGGAACAAATTGCAGCTCGTCACACTTTGAGGCGTTCAGGCGCACTCGTAATGGTAATGGTTTGATTTCATTTGAACATGCATCAGATTACAATTGATTGCATCCCATAATCAGTTCACAGTTCCACATGTCCAAAAGGAGTAGGAAGAAGCAAAGCTTATTAAATCCTACCCCTCCATCTGGTACTTTTACAATCAGTAACTGTTACATTTGTTCACTTCCTGCTTTCCTAATATAGTTTTAAGTTTTTTTTTTTGTTTTTTTTTGTCACGTACCGAAGTACGAGGTGATATGACCATCCAATGACATAATGGGTACCATAGTAAGTGATATATAATATATAATAATAATATATAATATAATATCAATATAGTGATATATATAGCACATCATGATCGGTTCAAGACTCTTCATCCTTGTATTTAGCAAACATCAACTGCTTGTATTGTTTCTTGAATTGGCTCATCGTTGTGCATTGTTTGATTTCCTTACTCAATCCATTCCATAGTTTGATTCCACATACTGAAATGCTATGGCTTTTTAACATAGTCCTAGCATAGAAGTGTTTCAAATGTTGGCTAATTTTTAGCTAATTGGTTATTTTTAGCCTTATGCATTATTTTAGCTGTTTGAAGATGAACTATATCAGCAAGTCGAAGTATTTGTGATTTTAGAAATAAGGAGTTAGTATGTTCTCTGTAGGCCGGCATTATGAATTATCCTTACTAGCCTTTTTTGCAGTACATTTAGCGAGTGAAGATTGCTTTTATAGTTATTAGCCCATATTTCCACACAATAAGTAAGATATGGTAGAACCAGAAAGTAATTTTGAGTGTTAGGGACTAATTATTTTTCATTTTTACTCACGTACCCACTGTGGCAAATTGACATACGTACGTCACTTTGGGAACCACTGGCATAGAAGAACGCAATTTGCACACCAGCATTAAGTGTTGATTGTGTGTTATTTACACAATTTTACACAACCAGTGTCTGTGAGGATGTATGGAAAGTATGGAATTAGTATTTATAAATATAAGAGCCCATGTGATTTGCCAACATGCTAACAAAGTAGCAAGGATGTAGTAGTAAAAACAACATTGCAGCTGAAAGCAAAACTTGTCATGCACAAGTTTACCTCGGTGGCACAGAACCGGGGAAGTTTAACACAGCAAACCTCATTGCACGTATGACGGGGGGGGCATCACAAGTGAAACTCCCACGGGGCAGCAAAAAGTCATTAACCAGAACAGGAAAAAAGCGAGCCCCATGTCGGTGGTGATTAATATCAGGTTCAAATGCTTCATTGAGCACCTCGAAGCGTGCGATATTGTCCCTAGCTGCCGCTACATTGCGGATAAAACTATACCCAATAATAAAAGTGTGTTGATCGTGGTTAAATATTGGTATCTGTCGACATTCACGGCTATCGTATCGGGATTTTGAAATGTCAACTCTGTAGGAACCTTGCGCAACACACAGTGAGTAGAGAACTTGAAATGTCATTTCTTCCTGTTAGGCAGCTCGTTGCATTTTTAAAATGCATTTAGAGGTTTTTTTTTTTTTTTTTTCATTTTACCCCTGATCAGCCTGTCGCTGAATGAAAATGCCAAAACCATCTTAAAAAAAGCATATCATATTTCTTAGCTGCTGGATAATTGTTTGATGACTTCACTGATCACCAGGATCTTATTAGCATCATAGCTCCTCCTCTGTTGTTTACGAACTTGCTAACAACCTTTGAGAAGGGTCGTGGCGACATCTCTCGAGGTCAGTGATTCCCAAAGTGTGGGCCGCGGGCTCCTGGTGGGCCGTGGTGGTACTGCAGGTGGGCCATAAGAAGTCATTGAAAATTTAATTTAATTTAATTTAATTTAATTTAATTCAATTCAATTCAATTCAATTCAATTCAATTCTCCAGGTACTCCGGTTTCCTCCCACATTCCAAAAACATGCTAGGTTAATTGGCGAATCCAAATTGTCCATAAGTATGAATGTGAGTGTGAATGGTTGTTTGTCTATATGTGCCCTGTGATTGGCTGGCCAAAAGTCCAGGGTGTACCCCGCCTCTCACCTGAAGACAGCTGGGATAGGCTCCAGCACCCCCGCGACCCTCATGAGGAAAAAGCGGTAGAAAATGAATAATTAAATTTAATTAAATTTAATTAAATTTAATTAAATTAAATTTAATTTAATTAAATTTAATTAAATTTAATTAAATTTAATTAAATTTAATTAAATTAAATTTAATTTAATTTAATTTAATTTAATTTAATTTAATTTAATTTAACTTAACTTAACTTAATTTAATTTAATTTAATTTAATTTAATTTAATTTAATTTAATTTAATTTAATTTAATTTAATTTAATCATTCATTCATTTTCTACCGCTTTTTCCTCACGAGGGTCGCGGGGGGTGCTGGAGCCTATCCCAGCTGTCTTCGGGCGAGAGGCGGGGTACACCCTGGACTGGTCGCCAGCCAATCACAGGGCACATATAGACAAACAACCATTCACACTCACATTCATACCTATGGACAATTTGGAGTCGCTAATTAACCTAGCATGTTTTTGGAATGTGGGAGGAAACCGGAGTACCCGGAAAAAACCCCTGCATGCACGGGGAGAACATGCAAACTCCACACAGAGATGGCAGAGGGTGGAATCGAACCCTGGTCCTCCTAGCTGTGAGGTCTGCGCGCTAACCACAATTTAATTTAATTTAATTTAATTTAATTTAATTTAATTTAATTTAATTTAATTTAATTTAATTTAATTTAATTTAATTTAATTTAATTTAATTTAATTTAATTTAATTTAATTTAATTTAATTTTCGCTGTCTCACACAGCACGTCATCATTTATATAAATGCATTTATCGCAAGTGTTGACATGTTCCTCTCCATCTGCAGCTTTTACTCCTTCGTGTTGGAGTCTGACATCACCTTCTTGGCCAATGACACAGTGTCTGCCGGTCCGGTGGCACGCTTCACAGAGCTCCCCGAATCTCCACTTCTCACTCTTAATATGATCACACCGGAGGGCTGGATGGTGCAGGCCCTGCGCAGCCCCCACGACTTGGATAACATCCACCTCCTGGAGGTACTTATTTGGCGAGACGTCTTTTGCTAATGATTTGTTATTGTGCCATGCTATACAATTGGATTGTCACTCCAGGTGAGTGGGGCCGTGACAGCAGAGTACGAGTTGGAGCACCTCTTGCTGGAGGGTCACTGCTTCGACTTGTCAACCGGTCAGCCTCCCCGCGGCCTGCAGTTTACCTTGGGCACGAGTCGAGACCCGCTCATGTATGACACCATCGTCATGGCTAACCTGGTCAGTGATCTCCCCAAACTCCATGACCTACCAAGACAGCATACTTGTACCGTGTTTTACTTGGATACACTGCAGAGTAACTACCTAATGTCTAATAGAGTTTATTGACTACAGTGAGGACCTCAAAGCTAGGAGACCAGGGTTCGATTCCACCCTTGGCCATCTCTGTGTGGAGTTTGCATGTCCGGGTACTCCGGTTTCCTCCCACATTCCAAAAACATGCTAGGTTAATTAGCGACTCCAAATTGTCCATAGGTATGAATGTGAGTGTGAATGGTTGTTTGTCTATATGTGCCCTGTGATTGGCTGGCCACCAGTCCAGGGTGTACCCCGCCTCTCGCCTGAAGACAGCTGGGATAGGCTCCAGCACCGTCCGCGACCCTCGTGAGGAAAAGTGGTAGAAAATGGGGCTGCACGATGGGCGAGTGATTAGCATGCAGGCCTCACAGCTAGGAAACCCGAGTTCAATTCCCTCCTGGGGCATCTCTGTGTGGAGTTTACATGTTCTCCCCGTGCATGCGTGGGTTTTCTCCGGGTACTCCGGTTTCCTCCCACATTCCAAAAACATGCTAGGTTAATTAGCGACTCCAAATTATCCATAGGTATGAATGTGAGTGTGAATGGTTGTTTGTCTATATGTGCCCTGTGATTGGCTGGCCACCAGTCCAGGGTGTACCCCGCCTCTCGCCGAAAGACAGCTGGGATAGGCTCCAGCACCCCCGCAACCCTCGTGAGGAAAAGTGGTAGAAAATAGGGCTTCACGCATGACGAGTGATTAGCATGCAGGCCTCACAGCTAGGAGACCCGAGTTCAATTCCCTCCTGGGGCATCTCTGTGTGGAGTTTACATGTTTTTCCCCGTGCATGCGTGGGTTTTCTCCGGGTACTCCGGTTTCCTCCCACATTCCAAAAACATGCTAGGTTAATTAGCGACTCCAAATTGTCCATAGGTATGAATGTGAGTGTGAATGGTTGTTTGTCTATATGTGCCCTGTGATTGGCTGGCCACCAGTCCAGGGTGTGCCCCGCCTCTCGCCCGAAGGCAGCTGGGATAGGCTCCAGCACGTCCGCGACCCTTGTGAGGAAAATCGGTAGAAAATTAATGACTACAGTGAGTATAGTGAGAGCAAGTAAATTCAAAAAATATGCTCTTTTTCCTGGGAGTAGAGAAACTATATTAATGTATTATTTAGTGAAAATAATGAAATACATTTTTAGAAATAAAGGCCACCAATAATCAATGCCCGGTGCCCTTTGCAGTTGTGTAAACAAACATCCACTGTATAAAGACGTACTGGAGTCATTATTTGTGCTATTTTGACTACAACAGGGGTATTTCCAGCTGAAAGCCAATCCCGGTGCCTGGACGCTAAGACTACGTAAAGGACGATCAGAGGACATCTACCAGATTCTTTCGTAAGTTTTCACTGTCTTATATTTAATTTCAAATCATCTCCTCATCTCTCCCTTCTTTCTCGGAAGGTCAGGTAATGAGACTAATTAGGTGTCTTCACCAGAAGCCCTTGGCATCTTAGACTGTTTTTAGCTTATCCACCCGTTTCATACCGGTAGCTATCAAAGCCATCGCTATGGTAACGCGGTAGAGCTGCTGACACTGTCTCCGCTCAAGGTTTTGATGAGTGCAGGGAGTTGCGTTTTGCACAGAGGGGGGGGTTGCAAGACAGGTAGGAGGAGAGGGATGCTATTAAAGAGAAGACACGGGGGCGGTTGTTGGGGGTGCATGATTCAACCGGTCACCCGTCAACGCCATCCACCTCAGACTGTAGCGGGTATGTGAGTTCAGAAAGTGGAGGCGTCAGAAATCTGTGTGTTGGCGCAAAATGGAGACTGCGGTGCGCTGGTATGTTTTTGGAGGAGTTTTGTAAAGAAACTTGGAGCGCTCGCCATCGGGACTCATGTTTACGTGTCTTCACAACTAGTACACAGTCCACAGGGTCCTCCGTTCCAAACGATCACAGGTACTGTCCTCTCCCATGTATGATTTAGGACACCCGTGGAATCGTATGGGACAACCCAAGATTTATTCCCCAATCCTCCTGGTGAAGCAAAAAGGTGATGTCATTTTTCACCTTGGCAGTGTCATTATTCTTGTGGTTAGCGGGCACTCTGCTCCGCTTTGGTAACTGGTCAGAACCGAACGGAATGCGTCCGTGTACCCGGCGCCGTTGCTGCTGTGCACCTCGCCCTGACAGCCATGATGGAGATGGCCGGCTCGCTTTTCCTCTCACAGCAAACCATGCAGATTGATCTCGGCCTCTTTTTAACACATACCCTAAAGCAGGGGTCTCAAACACGCGGATACTAGTTTTGAGGCCCCCGCCTTGATATGAAAGTTTAATGTTAGTGCGGCCCGCGCAAGTTTGATATGGACGCTGTATGGTATCATGTACCCAGAAAAAAATTATTACGTTTGATTAATGTTCATGTTAAAGGTTAAATAACTGTTAATAGTTATCCTCCCTATCCGTGTGGAAGTGGTAAGTTTGATATGGATGCTGTATGGTATCATGTACCCAGAAAAAATTATTACGTTTGATTAATGTTCATGTTAAAGGTTAAATAACTGTTAATACTTATCCTCCCTATCCGTGTGGAAGTGGTAAGTTTTTGGCTATTTAAGTTGAAAGGAAATAACTTGAAGGCTACCGTTTAGGTTGCTAGCTCTCCAGTTTGCGAGTTAGCATGTGTCTCAAGACCAGGGGTCTCAAACATGCGGCCCGCGGGCCAAATGTGGCACGCAGGACACTAGTTTTGAGGCCCCCGCCTTGATATGAAAGTTTAATGTCAGTGCGGCCCGCGCAAGTTTGATATGGATGCTGTATGGTATCATGTACCCAGAAAAAAATTATTACGTTTGATTAATGTTCATGTTAAAGGTTAAATAACTGTTAATAGTTATCCTCCCTATCCGTGTGGAAGTGGTAAGTTTTTGGCTATTTAAGTTTAAAGGAAATAACTCGAAGGCTACCGTTTAGGTCGCTAGCTGTCTAGTTTGCGAGTTAGCATGTGTCTCAAGACCCTGCAGTTGCGCAATATGTTGTAAATAAAAAGAGTATAAATGTGACTATAGTCGTGTTTTGTCATGTCTACAGGGCTCTAATAATGATTTGTTAATTTTAATCTGAAAAAAATAATTTGTCTACCCACCAACTATATGTGGTTTCTTAAGTTTTTATTATTTGCCGTTTTATTATTATTATTATATTTATTTATTACTGATTGATTTTCTTTATTCTTGATTTGTTTATTTATTTTTCATCTTATTCTGTGTAGAAAAATAAAAATTAAGATATCTGAGAACAGTGGAATGTTTTATCCGAGCTTTTATTGTAGAAAATTGGAACCAAAGTGAAGTTTTTTTTTACATTTTTTTGTTTTTAATAATTTTTTTGTTTTTTTTTTGAAAACCTGTTGCGGCCCAGTCTCACCCAGACCCGAGCACCAGTGGCCCCCAACTAAATTGATTTTGAGACCCCTGCCCTAAAGCCTCAGTTGTACTGGTGACAGACGAGTGACCAGAAACGCATCACGCACTTGCAAACTGGGATAGTGCTCCTCATTTATCATGATGATAGGGTTAATTTTTTGGTATTTCATGACCATTTGGGCAATTAATGGCTCGGTCTGCATCATATCCTATAACTCACCATTAGACTCAGTAGATTGCACCTGTCAAAACACACTGTGTTCAATTCCTGTGAAAGGCCGCTGTAGCACGATCGATACGGCACAGACATTTTCATTAACTCTGCCAGCATGCACGGTCCAGATGGGAAGTCATAATGGGTAAAATATCGGTAATGTGATTCCTAATAATGACGGAGGGTAATGAATTTGATCTGGGTGTGACCCTGACATCTGTAGCGTGTTATGGCACTGAATACAATCCGGTCTGGGATAGGTTTGACCTCTGATTTGTCTCTTTTAAAATCATTTCCTCATAAAAAAGCAATGGAATTCAAACTGTCACCATTATAAAATATTTATTAAATGTACCGGTACTGCTTAAATAACAATTTCATATTATTACCTGTTGTACAGGCTGCACGGTGGATGAGTGGTTTGCACGCAGACATCACAGCTAGGAGACCAGGGTTCAATTCCACACTCTGGAGAACATGCAAACTCCACACAGAGATGTACGAGGGTGGGATTGAACTCGGGTCTCCTAGCCGTGATGTCTATCCGCTAACCACTACACCACCGTGCAGCCCTTGTTCAGTAATAACAATTCTTATTTACATTTACAGTCATGATGGAACTGATTCCCCGGATGACGCCGACGATGTCGTCGTGCTGCTGAACAGTTTTCACAGTAAGATCATTAAAGTCAGGGTGAGTTTATTTAATTACATATTATGATGGTTCAATTCCACCCTCGGCCATCTCTGTGTGGAGTTTGCATGTTCTCCCCGTGAATGCATGGGTTTTCTCCCACATTCCAAAAACATGCTAGGTTAATTAGCGACTCCAAATTGTCCATAGGTATGAATGTGAGTGTGAATGGTTGTTTGTCTATATGTCTGTGTACTATATTGAGTAACACCAGGGTAAATGTGATTATAGGGGTGTTATTTCATGTCTAGAGGGCTTTAATAATGTTCATTCATTCATTCATTCATTTTATAATGAATGGGTCACGGGGGTGCTGGAGCCTATCCCAGCTGTCTTCTGGCGAGATGCGGGGTACACCCTGGACTGGTGGCCAGCCAATCACAGGGCACATATAGACAAACAACCATTCACACTCACATTCATACCTATGGACAATTTGGAGTCGCTAATTAACCTAGCATGTTTTTCGGAATGTGGGAGGAAACCGGAGTACCCGGAGAAAACCCACGCATTTACTTCTGAGTGATACTAGGGATTGCTATGGTAGGCTGTGATGTGCTAACCATTCATTCATTTTCGATTCATTTTACCGCTTATCCTCACGAGGGTCGCAGGGGGTGCTGGAGCCTATCCCAGCTGTCTTTCGGGCGAGAGGCGGGGTACACCCTGGACTGGTGGCCAGCCTATCACAGTGCACATACAGACAAACAACCATTCACACTCACATTCATACCTATGGACAATTTGGAGTCGCTAATTAACCTAGCATGTTTTTTTGGAATGTGGGAGGAAACCGGAGTACCCGGAAAAAAACCCACGCATGCACGGTGAGAACATGCAAACTCCACACAGAGACGGCCGAGTGTGGAATCGAACGCGGGTCTCCTAGCTGTGTGCCCTGCATGCTAACCACTCCTCCACCGTGCAGCCACCAGAGCAATAATTGTTCAAATGAGTCGTTCTTTTTGTGTTGTAGGTCCAGAAAAAGGCAGAGAAGATGAATGAAGATCTTTTAAGTGAAACGAGTGAAAGCAAAGGCCTGTGGGACTCCCTTGCGAGGTGTGTATGCTATTCTTTTGTGCCCCCCTCCACCCCCCTCCACCCCAACTGTATATCCATGATCGGTGCTCCAATATGGTTTCAGGAGAACGTATTCATCCCCGGGATCCAGACTACATTATTACGCTGTAAGAGCTAGTCTTGCAAAAAATATGTGCTTCTGTAGGTATGTGTATGCTAGTATCTATGTATATATACGCTCGTGTGTGTGTTTTTTCTTCCCGCACACCCCTCCCCTCCCTGTGTGATACCCCGTCTCGTTACCTTAACCCTTGCCGTGTGAAGTGTTTTGCGGCACTTTTGAGAAAAAGGTAGGCAGTATCGCTGCCAAACCGTTTTAACACCCTCATCATATGTGTCATGGCTTTATTGTCGTGTTGTGTTTATCCGGCGCTTCCAGCTGCTGCGCTAATGTGTGTCGTGTGCAAAAGGTGATGTTTGCGTTGTTGTCAATGACGCCGTAGGTGTCAAGGCAAAGGATTTTGCACTTAAAAGTTTCAATGTCGGCGATTAGAGCATGATTTTATTCACATCATTTTTCCCATTTAAGTACCAGATATTAAATAGAGTACACTCTTGTACTGTATTGGATGTCATTAAAATGTCCAAGTGGGTGTCCTGTTAGGTCACGGCCACCATGCCATACTGTTTTTTTTTTTAAAAACCTGTATTTTATAAAATACCTTAAGCGTGGTCACGGTGGACTCGGAGTGTAGGGACAGAAGGAGGTTAATTCAGGTGAATAGCTTGTCTGATTAAGATGCTCGGTGGATACCTTCAACGGCGCAGGTTAGAGAGGTACTCTGGCCTCGGTGCAGACCGAAACCACGTTGATGGCATAACAAATGCTGGGTGTGCCGCCTTGCGGGAACATCTTAGAATCTCACCGGAAGGCGGTATTAGACCTGGAGGCTTTGTACACTTCTTTGACATGATGAATTATCCAAATAACATGTTTACATGTAAAAACATTATACTCTTTCAGGCAGGGGGTGGGCAAATGTTTTGACTTGCGGGCCGCATTGCTTTAACAAAATTTATTGGGGGGCCAGACTATATATTTTATACGTAACAGTCCACCTGGAAGTATTGGTAATGGTTTAATTTCATTTGAATATGAATCAGATTACAATTGAATGCATCACATAATCAGTTCACAGTTCCACATGTCCAAAAGGAGTAGGAAGAAGCAAAGCTTATTGAATCTGTAAAAGTGTGTGTTACACCCGCAAACGTAATAACTGCCCACAAACGTAATACAAATCTGCAGCTTTGAATGTAAAATTATTATTATTTATTAAAAATTATTTAAATTATTTGTACAAATTACTGTTCATGCTGTACATTGTTGTTCATATTTGATCATCTATTTATTCTCCACACTATTATTATTATTATTATTATTATTATTATTATTATTATTATTATTATTATTGTTATTATTATTATTATTATTATTATTATTATTATTATTATTTATTATTATGTGGGAGCCCGGCAACAACATTATGTAATAATTATGTAAAAATTATTACATTTTCTTTGTGGGCGTACATGTGCGTTTAGTTACAGTATATTATTGTATGTGTGATTTTGTGTGTATATGGAGAAGAAATAATCAAAAGAAATAATAAAATATAATAATAATAATAATTTTATTAAAACAATTGCAATATTACAATTATGTTATCTTTTTAATTTAAAATTAATTATAATTTAATAATTAGTTTTAGTGACCGTATATTATTGTATGTGTGATTTTGTGTGTATATGGAGAAGAAATAATCAAAAGAAATAATAAAATATAATAATAATAATAATAATAATTTTATTAAAACAATTGCAATATTACAATTATGTTATCTTTTTTATTTTAAAATTAATTATAATTTAATAATTAGTTTTAGTTACCGTATATTATTGTATGTGTGATTTTGTGTGTATATGGAGAAGAAATAATCAAAATAAATAATAAAATATAATAATAGTAATAATAATTTTATTAAAACAATTGCAATTATCACAATTATGTTATCTTTTTTAATTAAAAATAAATTATAATTTAATAATTAAAGATTCCTTTAATGTATTCAAATGATCCTCTTTGAATAATATTTTTTCCACAAAAAAAGAAAAAAATAATTATCTTGTTAAAATCCTCTATCCTTCCTCTACACCTTCTCCCTCAAGAAAAACAAACAACAACAACAACCACAAAAGATCATTATTTTGTTTCGTATTACATTTATGGGAAGTTATTACATTTACAAATGTTCACTTTCCCACATATATAATAATTTCCATTTTACAAATTCAGTATTACGTTTGCAGTAGGCAAATTTTATTACGTTTGTGGGAAACGTATTACATTTGCGGGATTATTACATTCAAAGCTGCACATTTGTATTACGTTTGTGGGCAGTTATTACGTTTGCGGGTGAAACAGTGTGTGTGTTGTGTCCCTTTTTTTTTTCAGGAACACTTTATTAAGAGCAGACCACATCAAATAACCAAATTGATAAAACAGCTACTTAAACCATCAAATGTTGGCTTTCAATGAAATACTTTGGAAAGAACGGGTGGGCCGGATGTGGCCCCCGGGCTGTAGTTTGCCCACCCATGCTTTCAGGGGTTGTTAAACTCAATCGCTTAGTGGACACTGCTAACCTTTTATTTGGTGAACGTAGCACACTTATACATAGACAGTGTATGATTTAACTATTACTATTAACAAATGCTTATAATGATGACTAATTGATTAGCATCAGCAGTATTCTAAAAGTATTCAAAAAGTGTTGGCGGATGTATTTTTGCATCCGTGATGACTTCATTTGTAATCGTAGTGTTGCTTGGAGGGATTTATTTTAAAGGACGAACGGAAGGTCAGTCATTGATCGAAAACTCTCGTAGGACTCGGTGAGGTGAGTCCTTGCATCAGCACCTGGTCTGACAGGGTGCCTACAAATAGGGCGTCCGATTTCCATGGATATAAATGTCTTTTTTTTTGTTGTCTTTTGCTTTCTGTTGTTAATATTTGGATTCATTTAGAACCTGAACTCCCAGGACAAAACATACCATTGTTATAACATCCTAAATAACATCCTAAATTTATAGTTAATGCTTCTATCTGGCTCCCCAGAGTTGGACTTTTCTTTTATAAATTTATGACCTGAACACATCGCAATGCCAATATCATATACGTACTGTACGTATCGCCAATGGCAAACAAACTCGTCAGTACAACGACACTTACAGTATATACAAAATAAACAGAAATGCAAAGAAAAACAATAAGTTTAAACAATTTGTAGCTCAAGTACAATTTGCTGCATTTAAGTACACTCATAAATCCCAGAAAATCCACTCAAAACATGTGACGTAGTGTCTTTGAACGCAGCTCTTTATTGCTCATAATAGCATAGTTAAAGTCCGATTCTAATATTTTGCTATGAAAGAAACCAGTGTTAGATGAATAGATTTTTTTGTGCCATATCTTGACTTAATTAATAATGAATTATTAATTATAAATTATTATAAATTATTATATTATAAATTATAAATGTAAAAAATTATAATTAAATTATATATTAAATTATATATTATTAATAATTATTAATAACTTCATTAATAATATTATAATAATAATAATATCCCACATTCCAAAAACATGCTAGGTTAATTAGCGACTCCAAATTGTCCATAGGTATGAATGTGAGTGTGAATGGTTGTTTGTCTATAGTATGTGCCCTGTGATTGGCTGGCATACCAGTCCAGGGTGTACCCCGCCTCTCGCCCGAGGACAGCTGGGATAGGCTCCAGCACCCCCCGCCACCCTCGAAAGGACAAGCGGTAGAAAATGAATTAATTAATGAATGTTGCCTCTGTTGCACGGGAGTCGAGTGGTTAGCGTGCAGGCCTCACAGCTACCCCGCCTCTCGCCCGAAGACAGCTGGGATAGGCTCCAGCACCCCCCGCGACCCTCGTGTTGAAAAGCGGTAAAAAATGAACGAATGAATGAATGAAAAATTTAGTGTAATGGAGCGCCGCACATTTTGCAAAACACTTACATTCTTATGTGAAAATGCGGGTGATTTGTACTCCCGAGGACTTTTCCTCGTTCCCAGGATTTTTTTTTTTTTACCTGAGCTGAGGTTATTGGATGCAGGGGGTAAATTGAATGGAAGGTTTTCAGTATGGAAGAGCAAATGCTACAAATAGGTTAGTCTTGCCTCGGATTGGAGTGATGCATTCAACTGTCTGAATCACTCCCTTGCACTTGCTTTGAGACGACTTAAAGAGACTCGCTATGTATGCTGCATCACTTCCCACTCACCAGCAAAGCGAGTTGTTGGACATTTTCCACTCTACCTAAACACAGACGAAGCAATCAATTAACGCACAATTTAAAACACGGACAAATTATGAATGTTGCATGGATCGTGTATTGATTACGTATTGATGCCATGACAGCTCCATAATATTCAGGTTACAGCAGCAACTACACGGAATCCAATCCTCGCTTTCAAATAATGTGGTTAGCCCTGCCTCTGGTGGTCCGACTATATCAGAGCCATGTTCACAAGTGACTTGGGGGTCCGGGGGACGGGGGGGACAGGATGAAGAGTGAGACTGACAGACAGATCAGTGTGAAGTCCACAGTAATGCGGTCGCTGCATCAGACTGTTAAGGTCAAGATCGAGCTTCGCCCTTTGGCTCAGATCTCAATTTACCGGTCGATGTAAGTCCCATTTTCACCTGAGGTCACATGGTAGTGACCAAAAGGACATACTTAAGGTATGGGTACGGTAAGATGGGTTTTTCTTTAAGTTTACCCTTAGTGGTAAGACCTTATGACACGGAAATGCTGCAAAATTTGTTGCATTTATTAACCGGTGCCTTTTACTGTATATCAGGGGTCTCAAACTCAATTTACTGGGGGGGCCACTGGAGCTAGGGTCTGGGTGAGACTGGGCCGCATCAGGTTTTCCCCCCAAAAAACAACACATTTATTAAAAACAGAAAAATATACAAACTTTTTCAGTGCTTTGGTTCCGATTTTCTACAATAAAACATTCTGATAAAACATTCCACTGTTCTCAAATATCTTAATTTTTTATTTTTCTGCACAAAATAAGATGAAAAATAAATAAACAAATCAAGAATAAAGAAAATCAATTAGTATTAAATAAATATAATAATAATTATAAAACTTTTAAAAAAAGTTTTTATTAAACTTTATAAAACTTAAGAAACCACATATAGTTGGTGGGTAGACAAATAATTTTTTTCAGATTAAAATTACCAAAGCATTATTAGAGCCCTGTAGACATGACAAAACACGACTATAGTCACATTTATACTCTTTTTATTTACAACATATTGCGCAACTGCAGGGTCTTGAGACACATGCTAACTCGCAAACTAGAGAGCTTGCGACCTAAACGGTAGCCTTCAAGTTATTTCCTTTAAACTTAAAAAAGCCAAAAACTTACCACTTCCACACGGATAGGGAGGATAACTATTAACAGTTATTTAACCTTTAACATGAACATTAATCAAACGTAATATTTTTTTCTGGGTACATGATACCATACAGCATCCATATCAAACTTGCGCGGGCCGCACTAACATTAAACTTTCATATCAAGGCGGGGGTCTCAAACTAGTGTCCTGCGGGCCACATTTCACAATATCTTGACTTTAAATTTTCTATTAATTTGGCGCACTTAATACATACAAATATATATATAATCCTGCCCTGTCATTGATGTTTTTTCAAAATAAAATACAGTAAAAATGACCATATTTCAGACATAGTGTGACATGGTGATTAATCATGATTAATTAATTTCAAAACCATGATTAATCTGATTTTAAAAATGTATAATTTGACAGCCGATGCTGGCATTCCAGTACAAAGAAAGCCCAATATGTAATATAATGTGGCATAACTACATATAATAATAATAATAATAATAATAATGGGCGGCACAGCGGTCGAGTGGTTAGCGCGCAGACCTCACAGCTAGGAGACCAGGGTTCAATTCCACCCTCGGCCATCTGTGTGGAGTTTGCATGTTCTCCCCGTGCATGCGTGGGTTTTCTCCGGGTACTCCGGTTTCCTCCCACATTCCAAAAACATGCTAGGTTAATTAGCCACTCCAAATTGTCCATAGGTATGAATGTGAGTGTGAATGGTTGTTTGTCTATATGTGCCCTGTGATTGGCTGGTGGCCACCAGTCCAGGGTGTACCCCGCCTCTCGCCCAAAGACAGCTGGGATAGGCTCCAGCACCCCCGCGACCCTCGTGAGGAAAAAGCGGTAGAAAATGAATGAATGAATGAATGAATGAATGAATGAATAATAATAATAATAATAATAATAATAATAATAATAATAATAATAATAATAATAATAATAATAATAATAATAATAATAATAATAATAATAATAATATAGAACCCCAATGGGCTTCAAAACAATGCAGCACAAAGATAGAGGATGTTTTTTGTTTTTTTTTTTTCTTCCATCGTTATTCCTAGCTTCATAAAATCACGAAGCAACTAGTGGCTTAGTTTTGATTCACCATCACTGTATGAAAGACATCCATCAAACTGGGTAAAAAAAAAAAAAAAAGATAAACGGTTGTCTGGTTTACAGCATCGCAGGAGGAGGCTCCAAGAAGAACGACGGAGAAAAGAAGAAGAAGGAGGATGTTCTAAACATATTTTCAGTCGCCTCCGGTCATCTGTACGAGCGCTTTCTGAGGTATAACATTTCACTCACTCATTTCTCACAGCCTCTCATCAGTTCCGCTGCAGGCTTCTGAAAGTCATGTTCTTTTCAGCCTTGATCCGACGAGTTCTCGCTCTCTTTTTTTTTTTTTTTTTTTTTTTAAATCATGTCTATTTCAGGATCATGATGCTGTCCGTCCTTCGCCATACCGAAACGCCTGTCAAGTTCTGGTTTCTCAAGAATTACCTCTCACCCTCGTTCAAGGTACTGTACTCGGGTAACACGTTCCTCTGTAAGATGTCTTCTGATTTCATCATTTGTTGACGCATCACCCGCCGAAAGTCCGAAAGTACCAAAGCGACTCTTAATGTATGTCATCGTCTACTAACAGACTAACAGAGAGGTCCACGGAACATGAAATAATTTACCTGGGGTTCTGTTGTTGAGGTGAGCTAATTGTCAAATTAAGCTAATTGACAAAAATAAAATAAATAAAAAAAAATTAAACTATATTAGGAAAGCAGGAAGTGAACAAATGTAACAGTTACTGATTGTAAAAGTACCAAATGGAGGGGTAGGATTTAATAAGCTTTGGTGCCAGTTGGTGCCAAAGATATTTGTGATTTGGCGCTGAATTAATGTTCGCTCGGCATGTTGCCGTTATTCGGCGCCACAGCGAGCCACTACGCGCCAATCACATAATCTTTGGCGTGAATTGGCACCAACTGGCCCAGTAGACTCCTAGCATCATTGGCTCGCGCCATTACATTCCAGTTGATTCCAATGGGCAGATTGTTTGTGACATTTGGTTCCACTTGGTGGACACTTGCATCAAGCAATCGGCACGACGAAGATTTTAAACATTTTGAAATTTTTTTGCCGCCAAATTAAATTTTTGGCGCCATTACGGGCCACCACGAGCCAGTTGGGAGGCAGTTTGAGCCACTGCACGCCACTAGGCACCTTATTGGTGACCGTAGGCACCACAGCAAATTGCATCGGTGCCAATTGGCACCAACTGGCGCCGGCCCAGTGTACTCCTAGCATCATTGGCTCGCGCCATTACATTCCAGTTGATTCCAATAGGCGGATTGTTTGTGACATTTGGTTCCACTTGGTGGACACTTCAGCACAATCTGCACGACTAAGATTTTAAACATTTTGAAATTTTTTTGCAGCCAAATTCAGTTTTTGCCGCCGTCACGGGCCACCACGAGCCAGTTGGGAGGCAGTTTGAGCCACTGCACGCCACTAGGCACCTTATTGGTGACAGTAGGCACCACAGCAAATTGCATCGGTGCCAATTGGCACCAACTGGCGCCGGCCCAGTGGACTCCTAGCATCATTGGCTCGCGCCATTACATTCCAGTTGATTCCAATAGGCGGATTGTTTGTGACATTTGGTTCCACTTGGTGGACACTTCGGCACAATCGGCACAACGAAGATTTTAAACATTTTGAAATTTTCTTGCCGCCAAATTCAATTTTTGGCGCCATTACGGGCCACCACGAGCCAGTTGGGAGGAAGTTTGAGCCACTGCACGCCACTAGGCACCTTATTGGTGACACTAGTCACCACAACAAATTGCATTGGTGCGAACTGGCATCAACTGGCGCCGGCCCAGTGTACTCCTAGCATCATTGGCTTGTGCCGTTACATTCCAGTTGATTCCAATAGGCGGATTGTTTGTGACATTTGGTTCCACTTGGTGGACACTTCGGCACAATCGGCACGACGAAGATTTTAAACATTTTGAAATTTTTTTGCCGCCAAATTGAATTTTTGGCGCCATTACGGGCCACCACGAGCCAGTTGGGAGGAAGTTTGAGCCACTGCACGCCACTAGGCACCTTATTGGTGACATCTATTTTTTTATTCCCCTCCAGGAGACCATCCCTCACATGGCGGAGTCGTACGGTTTTCAGTATGAACTGGTCCAGTACAAGTGGCCACGTTGGCTCCACCAGCAAACAGAGAAGCAGCGCATCATCTGGGGCTACAAGATCCTCTTCCTGGACGTTCTCTTCCCTTTGGCCGTGGACAAGATCATCTTTGTGGACGCCGACCAGGTACGACCGGAAGAACGGGAACCGTGAGATTTCCATCACTTCCTTATTTTCCTCACAGATAGTACGAGCTGATTTGAAGGAGCTGCGGGATCTGGACCTGGAGGGCTCGCCGTATGGATACACCCCTTTTTGTGACAGCCGCGAAGAAATGGACGGCTATCGATTTTGGAAAAGCGGCTATTGGGCGTCGCATCTGGGACACAGGAAGTACCACATCAGGTACGCTGTCATGAAGATGACATGTATTACTGTAGTAGTACTTGTCCAAACATGCGGCGGCGATGTGAATGATTTCCAGCTATATACGCGACAGCCGCCATTTTTATGAACGCATCATATCGCCTACTGAATGTGTCCATGTGGTTTTTTTATGAATGGACTCCCCGAGTCATCTTACAGTTTTTATGAAGTGCTTTTTTTATGGCCTACCAGGAGGAATATTTCTCACACCTTATGCCTCATGTCCTCTCTCGCTCCATATCTCCACTTACAGCGCCCTCTACGTGGTCGATTTGAAGAAGTTCCGCAAGATCGCTGCTGGGGACCGACTGCGAGGCCAGTACCAAGCTCTGAGCCAGGATCCTAACAGTTTATCAAACCTGGACCAGGTACGTGGAATATGGGAGTAATCAAACAAACAAACAACCATTCACACTCACATTCATACCTATGGACAATTTGGAGTCGCTAATTAACCTAGCATGTTTTTGGAATGTGGGAGGAATCCGGAGTACTCGGAGAAAACCCACGCATGCATGGGGAGAACATGTAAACTCCACACAGAGATGGCCGAGGGTGGAATTGAACTTGGGTCTCCTAGCTGTGAGGCCTGCGCGCTAACCACTCGATCACCGTGCAACCAAGTTCATACCATTCATTCATTTTCTACCGCTTATCCTCACGGGGGTCATAGGGGTGCTGGAGCCTACCCCAGCTGTGTTCTGGCGAGAGGCGGGGTACACCCTGGACTGGTCACCAGCCAATCACAGGGCACATATAGACAAACAACCATTCACACTCACATTCATACCTATGGACAATTTGAAGTCGCTAGTTAACCTAGCATGTTTTTGGAATGTGGGAGGAAACCGGAGTACTCGGAGAAAACCCACGCATGCACGGGGAGAACATGCAAACTCCACACAGAGATGGCTGAGGGTGGAATTGAACTCGGGTCTCCTAGCTGTGAGGCCTGCACGCTAACCACTCGACTCCCGTGCAACCGAGGCAACATTCATTCATTAATTTTCTACTGCTTGTCCTCTCGAGGGTCACAGGGATGCTGGAGCCTATCCCAGCTGTCTTCGGGCGAGAGGCGGGGTACAACCTGGACTGGTGGCCAGCCAATCACAGGGCACATATAGACAAACAACCATTCACACTCACATTCATACCTATGGACAATTTGGAGTCGCTAATTAACCTAGCATGTTTTTGGAATGTGGGAGGAAACCAGAGAACATGCAAACTCCACACAGAGATGGCCGAGGGTGGAATTGAACTCGGGTCTCCTAGCTGTGAGGCCTGCATGCTAACCACTCGACTACCGTGCAGCCAAGTTCATACCAATAATTCCAAAAAAGAAACATTTTTAATATATAAATATTCCCAAAATATGCCGTATGAACATAGTGTCATGTGACTACCCATGTTTCCATATGATGCTGTGTTCAGGACCTCCCCAACAACATGATCCACCAGGTGACCATCAAGTCTCTCCCTCAAGAGTGGCTGTGGTGCGAGACTTGGTGTGACGACGCCTCCAAAGTCTCAGCCAAGACCATCGACCTGGTAAATCCATCTTCAAACAGTAATACCGGATTTTCCGGACTATAAGTCGCACTTTTTTTTCATAGGTTGGCTGTTCCTGCCACTTATACTCCAGAGCGACTTATAAATGAAAAAACTGTTTATGTTCCATAACACATTTTCTGTTTATGTTTATTTTTTATGTAGCTGAATAAGCATTGTGTTAGCATATCTTACACATATTCAGCCTGTTCTCTATTCCTCTGTCTTCGGGCGAGAGGCGGGGTACGCCCCGGACTGGTGGCCAGCCAATCACAGGGCACATATAGACAAACAACCATTCACACTCACATTCAATTTGGAGTCGCTAATTAACCTAGCATGTTTTTGGAATGTGGGAGGAAACCGGAGTACCCGGAGAAAAACCCACGCATGCACGGGGAGAACATGCAAACTCCACACAGAGATGCCCCAGGAGGGAATCGAACTCGGGTCTCCTAGCTGCGAGGCCTGCATGCTAATCACTCGTCCATCGTGCCGCCCCATTTTCTAACACACAGGGCACATATAGACAAACAACCATTCACACTCACATTCATACCTGTGGACAATTTGGAGTCGCTAATTAACCTAGCATGTTTTTGGAATGTGGGAGGAACCGAACATAAACATTCCAAAAAAATGTAAATATTATTTAAGTCTTAATTGTTTATGCCTTATATGTATTATTTTCCGTTATGTTTACTATAAATGTGTGTAAAAGTGACTATAGGGGTGTTATTTCATGTCGAGAGGTCTCTAATAATGTTCATTCATTCATTCATTCATTTTCTACCGTTTTCCTCACAAGTGTCGTGGCGTGCTGGAGCCTATCCCAGCTGTCTTTGGCCGAGAGGCGGCGTCCACCCTGGACTGGTGGCCAGCCAATCACAGGCCACATATAGACAAACAACCATTCACACTCACATTCATACCTATGGACAATTTGGAGTCGCTAATTAACCTAGCATGTTTTTGGAATGTTGGAGGAACCGAACATAAACATTCCAAAAAAATTTAAATATTATTTAAGTCTTAATTGTTTATGCCTTATATGTATTATTTTCCGTTATGTTTACTATAAATGTGTGTAAAAGTGACTATAGGGGTGTTATTTCATGCCGAGAGGTCTCTAATAATGTTCATTCATTCATTCATTCATTTTCTACCGCTTTTCCTCACAAGGGGAATGGGGTGCTGGAGCCTATCCCAGCTGTCTTTGGCCGAGAGGCGGGGTACACCCTGGACTGGTGGCCAGCCAATCACAGGGCACATATAGACAAACAACCATTCACACTCACATTCATAGCTATGGACAATTTGGAGTTTTGCCAATACAAAACAATTATATTTGTGTGTGTGTGTAAATTCCATATTTTATGACCTGTGTGGCATTCAAGTTTGAAGTTCCAGGCGTGTTTTTTACGGCTTTTTAACAGCACCGCATTGACTACAGCGGGACTCTCCCTCCCAGCCATTAAAGTCCATGAGAAACAACTGCTGGGTCCTCCCTAATGGAATGAAAACATTAGCAGGCGAGCACCAGTCAGCTGCAATGTGACCCCACTTGCTAATTTAGACACAAGACATGAGCTCATGTTCTTTTAAGAACCAGAAAGAAAAAAAAAAAAAAATCAAATTAAGCTCAAATGGCTGCCTGAGACGATGGCGGAAAGAAGAAGAAGAAGAAGAAGAAGAAAGTCTTATGTTGTCTTCTTCTGCAGTGCAACAACCCCAAGACCAAAGAGCCCAAACTGATGGCGGCGGCCAGGATTGTGCCCGAGTGGGTGAGCTACGACAAGGAAATCAAACATCTGCTCAAGCGATTCCAAGAAGACGTGACGACGACGTCAAAGACAATGTCGTCGCAACAAAATAAAGGTACACTTTTCTGTATTCGCCCAAATACTGCGCTATGGAGAAGTGGTTTGGGCCACTCTTAGCATGCAACAACTGCAATCAAATGTTTGTGGAAAAATGTCGGCCCCACTCATCTTTGCAGAATTGTTGTCATTCTGTCACAGTGGAGGTTTTTTTTTAAGGTTTTTAAGACCGAGATCAGGACTTTGACTAAGCCGCTCCAAAGTCCGGCCCACTCAGAAGTGGACTTCCTGTTGTGTTTAGGATCATCGTTAAGCTGCAGAACCCAAGTTTCATCTTGACGTCACCATCAGAAAAACATGGTTCCACTTCTCACAAGAAGTGTTCCTGGTCTCGAAACAGCAAAACAGTCCCGGACCGTCACACTACCTCCACCGTATTTTACTGTTTTCTTTAATACAGCGTTACTTTTACACAAAATGGGATACACAACTTCTTAAAATGTTCAACTTTTGTCTCATCACACCACAGAATATTTTCCCGGAGGTTTTTCGTTACCAGCAAAATGTTTTCTAGCAAAATTGACACCAGTTTTAATATCGTTTTTTTTTGTTCAGAAGTTGTTGTGGGGTCTTTTGTGACCTCCTGAATGAGTCATAACTGCACTTGGGAAGGTTCACCACTGTTCTATATTTTTGTCATTTGTGGTTCCCCAGTCACAAAGTTTTAAAAAAAGAAATTGTTTTATAACCTGTTCTGGACTGATTAATCTCTGATCAATTAATCTCTTAATTAATCTTTTGTTATGTTTTAATAGGCTGGACAGTCACTTTAAACTGTGTTTAACAAAAAAAAACTCATTTTGTGTTTAGTTGTGTTGTCATTGACTGATATTTAAATTAGTTGGAGGGGTGTAATTAGGGTTGTCTTATATTCGGGTCAATTTAATATTTGTCGTTTTTGTCGTAACGCACTCATGTCTCTTCCTTGATAGGACACAAGCGTGATGAACTTTAACAAACGTGGGAAGCTTGAAGACACACCGACCGATGCCTCAAGTGTTCGTTGCCAAGAGACACCTCCAAAGCACAAAGAATGTGATCAGGTTCATGTTAGCATCGTTATGCTAATTCTTTTATGATGTTGTGATTTTTGTAAACTCGACTGCAAAACTCCAAAAGCTGGAGAAGAACAAGCAGGATCCGTCGGCAATTAAATCCATCCGTGAGTCTACTAGACAGTCAAGCCTGAAGAACGCCGAGAACCACATGCCCGCTATGAAGGTTTGCCAACACTGCACCACCGTGCCATTTGCCACTGGCTCAAACACTTAGCAAGCAGTATTAGGGCCAGACGTATTATAAAATTGAATATACTGTAATCATAATTTGGACGAGGGAACGTCGTAATGAAACAATCTGACACCAGCAGCAGCTATAAGTTTTTTTTTCTCACAATAGTACTTTATTCTTGTAAAAGTCCTTATTTTGTAAAAAAAAAAAAAAAATTGTAAAATTCCCTTTTGTAAAATAAAAAAAAAATTTGATGTTTTTTTTTTTAAGAAAAATATTTTTGAAAAGTAATTTTTTTCAATAAAAAAATCTTCACTTTTTTCCACTACAAAAATGATATTTTCAAAGTACTTTTTACATTTTTGCTTAACTTTTTTCACTAGAAAAAGTTGGAGGTTTTTCTTCATGGAAAATGAATTATTTAAAGTATTTTAAAGTATTAAAATTCACTTCAAAATTTTAAGGATATATTTTTTACTTCACGGAAAATTAATTAAGTTTTTTTAAAGTTTTTAAATTTAAAGTCTTTTTCTAGAAAAATTTCCTTTTTTTCCAAAGTAATTTTCAATTTTAAAAAAAATCTTGCTTCACTTTTTTCACTTCAATGTTTTAAGAATTTTTTTTTTTTTCACAGAAATTTTTGGAAAAATTCTGTTTCATGAAAATAAAAGGTAACTTTTTTTTTTTGCTTTACTTTTTCCACTAGAAAATGTTTAGGAGGTTTTTCTTCATGGAAAATGAATTTAAAGTATTTTTCTTTTTTCAAAGTAATTTTCAATTTTAAAAAATGTTGCTTCACTTTTTTCACTTCAACGTTTTAAGAAAATATTTTTTTTCACAGAAATTTTAGAAAAAAATTCAGTTTCATGAAAATAAATGAAATTTTTTTTTTGCTTTACTTTTTCCACTAGAAAATGTTTAGGAGGTTTTTCTTCATGGAAAATGAATTTAAAGTATTTCTTTTTTCAGACAAGTAATTTTCAATTTAAAAAAAATGTTGCTTCACTTTTTTCACTTCAAAATTTTAAGGATATATTTTTTACTTCACGGAAAATTAATTAAACGTTTTTTTTTTTTTTTTAGGAAAAGTTCTGTTTCGGGAAATCATTTTGTAAAATTCCCTGAGTCCGAGCTAAAAGCTATTGTTTATACAAATGGCTGCAAATGTAGCCAAATGATTCATTTTGTAGGTGACTGTTTAAAGCGGACACTCATCTCAAATGATGACTGGTTAATGTATAAACGAATGGTCATCTTTGTGTTATGATACCTTTGGATAATCATTTGTCAGCCTTTTGTCATCATGCTCTCAATGAAATGAATGAAAAACTTAAAAGTCGTTGCTGCTCAACCAAAGAGTCTTAATTGTGTTTCTCTATTAAAGTACGGAAGGATGAAAATGGCTTCAGCGCTTCTTGGTTTGAGGGTCATTGAAGGGAAGATAATATCACATAAATAGATTTATTTACAGATCAAACACATTCCCTTCATATAAAAATAGCGTTGTACCGACGTACAAAAAGATTTTCCTGAATGGATGTGTATCATAAAGCAAATAATACATACTTTTTTGGAAGGAAGCCATTGTTCCTGGTGCTTTTAAAAAAGCGTCTTTGTTTTGCATAGCAACAAACCGTCCCTCCGAATGGATGATTTCACATGTAAAGAAAATAGTTTTTATTACGGTCAGTAAGGCCAAGCGGTCTCTCCTTGAAATGGAGAGGAAATCGTCGTTTTGGGTTCTTCAGTTGAAGTTGAATTTGAAGTTGAAAGGTCCTGATCCGAACGGGTTAAAGCCCTGGAAGTTGTGGAAGTCTCCGTGGAAATGATGGCCGCCGCGGTGACCCTGCTGGCTCTCTGGGTCCATGGGGTCTTCGCCGTGGTCATACTTGTTTCTCATCTCTGGAAGACATGCAAACAAGGTTGGATTAGTTAGCAACAAACTTTTGTTCACTTTGTTGATGGTCATGAGGAGGCACCGCTCCTAATTGTTGTAGAAATTATACATAATTAGATTATTTGACAATAATAGCCAATTTACTATCAAGTACAGGATGTACCAAACATTAAAAGTTAAAAATATTACGTTTTTCAATTAAAAAAAAAAATTAAAAAATTTGCTTCATTTTTTTTTTCAATAAAAATTTTTTTTGATTTTTTTTTAAGGAAAATATTTTTGAAAAGTAATTTTTTCAATTAAAAAAAATTATTCACTTTTTTCCCACTACAAAAAAGATATTTTCAAAGTACTTTTTACATTTTTATTTTTTTGCTTAACTTTTTTCACTAGAAAAAGTTTGAGGTTTTTCTTCATGGAAAATGAATTTAAAGTATTTTTCTAGAAAATTTTCCTTTTTTTCCAAAGTAACTTTCAAATTAAAAAAAATGTTGCTTCACTTTTTTCACTTCGTTTTAAAAAAATGTTTTTTTTCACAGAAATTTTAGAAAAAGTTCTGTTTCACAAAAATAAAAGGTAACTTTTTTTTTTGTTTCTTTACTTTTTCCACTAGAAAATGTTTAGGAGTTTTCGTCATGGAAAATGATTTTAAAGTATTTTTCTTTTTTTAAAGTAATTTTCAATTTAAAAAAATGTTGCTTCACTTTTTTCACTTCAACATTTTAAGAAAATATTTTTTTTTTTCACAGAAATTTTTGAAAAAATTCTGCTTCATGAAAATAAAAGGTAACTTCTTTTTTTTTGCTTTACTTTTTCCACTACAAAATGTTTAGGAGGTTTTTCTTCATGGAAAATGAATTTAAAGTATTTTTTTTTCAAAGTAATTTTCAATTTTAAAAAATGTTGCTTCACTTTTTTTTACTTCAAAATTTTAAGGATATATTTTTTACTTCAAGGAAAATTAATTAACATTTTTTTTTAGGAAAAGTTCTGTTTCGTGAAAATAAAAAAGGTAAGAGAAGGTAGAGAGAGAGAAAAGGGAAAACGCTAATTTTGCAATAAACCACAAATTTACCGATGATTAATATCTAAAATATCCATCAGTCCGTACCCGGATCAGTGAGCACTTCCTTGGCCTGAGCAATGTCTATGAACTTCTTCTCGGCTCTCTTCTTCTCTTCCGGATCGTGGAAGTTGTCCGGGTGCCACTGTTGAGCCAATTTCCTGTAGGCTTTGATGATCTCCTTCTTCTGGGCGGTCCTGTGAGCGTGACCACCAACGATGTCATCATGCTTACGACAGCTAACAGACGTCAGAAACCTGCTCGTTCCTACCTCTTCACTCCAAGGATTTTATAATAATCTCTCTTCTGAGACTGTTTGAGGAGCCGCTGAGCTTTCTCCAGACCTTCTTTGATCTGACGGTCGTTCTCGCTGTGTTTGGACGCCGTTTCGTAATCTTTGATGGCTGCAAAGACACAAACAGAAGTGGCGTGGATTCATCATACGGTCGTTTGCACGTGTCGCCGAGCGCTTTATCTTCTGTTATCCAATCAGCAGCTTCAAAGACGACAGCGACCAATCAGAAGACATTCAAGTGGTGTTATGGTCCGTTTTTTTTTTTGTATATCATAAGTACTTTTTATACAGTAACTTGCTGACAGTACAATACTTACCAAGTTTGAAACAAATATATAAACGCCAAAAATAAGTTTAAGTGTGTTTTTTAAAGTTGGTGTAAAAATAATTGAATACATATTTATATACTGTTTTTGACTTTTATATTTTTACATTGTATTTAAAGCCTCTGGCTCAAATATTTTTTAATAATTAGATTTTTTTTAAATCATATTGTATGTATTTTAGTATTCCAAACTCCTCCAGTTCAAGAGAGAGAGATATGATTGACAATTGATTTTTTTTAGACTTTAGTTAAGGTGTATTTTAAAATCAACAAAACACTCGAGTACTGTGCGTTAAAAATATTTAAAATCATAAATAATAAAATTAAATAAATTTCAAAAATAAAAATATTACTTATTTCTATTATTTCTTTGATGCAAAAAAATATTACTACTGCTACTATTATAATTGTTATACACATTTATATACTGTTTTTAACTTTTATATTTTTACATTGTATTTAAAACCTCTGGCTCAAGGAATTATGGTGAAAAATATTTTTTAATAATTTGATTTTTTTATCATATTGTATGTATTTTAGTATTCCAAACTCAATGAGATATGATTGACAATTTTTTTTTAGACTTTAGTTAAGGTGTATTTGTACTGTGCGTTAAAAATATTTAAATAATAAATAAAAAAATATTAAATATTTTTTTAAATTACTTATTTCTATTACTTCTTTGATGCAAAAAATATTACTACTACTACTGCTACTATTATCATTATTATACACATTTTAGCCATGAAAGAAGCCCACACTGGGCACACACTATGTTGCAGCCGCTCCAGGCTCTAAGTGTGTGTGTGTGTGTGTGTGTGTGTTGCAGGAGTAGCCAGTGAGATGCACTAAAAAAGGTAAAAGGCACTTTTGCACGCTGGTGTGGTTCACAGTGTACTGTGACAATGGATGTTGGAGGGCGGTACGGTATTAGTGTATTCCGTGTTTTAAAAAAGTATGTGAGAATTAAGTATTTTTAATATATATTTTACAATACTAATGAATGTTGGAATGATACTAGTGGAAAAAGTCTACACAATTCTACATGCTGCCGTAGCGCTTGTGAAAGATGGGTGGACCTACAACGCCCCCTTGTGGTACTTTCTTGTAATGACACCCTTATGGAGCAGCGGGTGCAATGTGCAGATAAATCTGGACTATGACTGCTGAGTGATATTACATACATTTAAAAAGGTGTTACAATAATGTGATATACATATATATATATATATACACAATTGCAGCATATCATACACTGTCATCACTAAAGAAGAATTTCAATATGATAGAACGCTTACCGTCCTCATACTGTTCTTCCTGGATGTAGGCCTCAGCCCTGTCCTTTAGCACGTTCACGTTGTGCGGGTCAGACTGGAGGACTCTGCTACACTCGGAGATAGCTCTGGCAGCCTGCTGGCCCTGCAGGAGTAAAAACACGTCGTCTTATAGCCGTAATGTTTGCATGTATGGGTTTGTTTATGCAGCGGGAAGTGGGGGGGGGGGGGGGGGGGGGGGGGGGGGGGGCACTCACGTGTGTCAATGCATGGCAGATGCGCTGCTTGGCCAGGTTGGAAAAATGCGGCACGTTGGGCTCGGTCGCCATCACCGCCTCGTATTTACTCACCGCATCCTCGTACCTGAAAGAAAACACAAAGTATGGAGGTGTTGGTAGGAGCTGGAGGACCAAGCAGACGTTCTTCAGGAGATGATGCAATGCTTATTATATATATTATTATAGATATACATCCCACGCAAACACACACCTCTGCTCTTGAATGAGTTCCTCTGCAGACTGGATCTGTTTGTTGAGTTTCTTGACTTGCTTGTAGTGACTGTAGCACTGCTTGTGGTCAGGGTCCAGCTTGAGACACTCGCGTACCTCACTGCACGTTAGAGGAAACAGGAAGTGTTACGTATTGATAACGGAAATGTTACATAGTTCAATACGACATACACTTTTATTCCGGACAAGACTGAGGACAGCAAGAAAAGAGTGTTTTTCAAAATAAAGCAAAAATAAATAAACTGAAAAATCTGCTGCAATATTAGAATGGAAAAAAATTAGAATAAATTAAAAATATTTAGAGAAAAATGGTGGAATGAAAAATGAAAAATAAATTACATAATTTTCGTAGCAAAAAATTTAAATATTAAAGACAATTTTTTACAAGTCGTAAATTATGAAAAACAAACATTAATGATTAGTTACAACAATTAAGTCATAATTATGAGAAGGAAATTTACAAGATGAAAGTTGAAATCATCGGAAAAAACAGCTGAAATTTTACTTCAATAAAGTCAAAACATAAAGAGAAAAAAAGCAAAAATAAATAAACTAAAAAATCTGCTGCAATATTAGAATGGAATAAAATTAGAATAAATTAAAAAATATTAAGAGAAAAATGGTGGAATTTAACAAGAATGAAAAATGAAAAAAAAATTACAGAATTTTCGTAGCAAAAAATGTAAATATTAAAGACAATTTTTTACAAGTCGTAAATTATGAAAAACAAACATTAATGATTAGTTACAACAATTAAGTCATAATTATTAGAAGGAAATTTACAAGATGAAAGTTGAAATCATCAGAAAAAACAGCTGAAGTTTTACTTCAATAAAGTCAAAACATAAAGAGAAAAAAAGCAAAAATAAATAAACTGAAAAATCTGCTGCAATATTAGAATGGAATAAAATTAGAATAAATTAAAAAATATTAAGAGAAAAATGGTGGAACCTAACAAGAATGAAAAATGAAAAAAAAATTACAGAATTTTCGTAGCAAAAAATTTAAATATTAAAGACAATTTTTTACAAGTCGTAAATTATGAAAAACAAACATTAATGATTAGTTACAACAATAAAGTCATAATCATGAGAAGGAAATTTACAAGATGAAAGTTGAAATCATCAGAAAAAACAGCTGAAATTTTACTTCAATAAAGTCAAAACATAAAGAGAAAAAAAAGTTACTTTACTTTAAAAAGTTATTTTACAAAAATTGTTTTAGTACCAAGTGTTTTTTTTTTTATTGTAATATGAGAAACAAAACACAATAGGTGTTGGAGAAATGTTATATTATTATGGGAATAAAGTCAATATTAAAAGGAAGAAAATGTATATTGATTAAGAGGAAAAAAAATAGCCAAGTTTCATACTCGTCATTGGAACCATGATTTTTTGAACCGTGGAAAAGGTCCAGCGGTCTGTAGTCTTACTTGAGGGACATCTCGTGGTCTCCCAGTTGGTAGTAGATTGTGCTGAGTTGGTAGAAGGCCTGCGTGTTGTCGTTCTTCAACTTGGACGCCGCTTTGAGGTCGCTGATGGCCTTGCCCATTTCGCCCATCTGAATTAAACACTCGGCTCGCATCTCACGTGAGGCCACGTCCCAAACACAAATCTGTGAAAGTAAAAGTAAAAGTCACCACGACATTTAGGCTTCTTCAATCTGAGTGCTTGGAGGATTGCAGAGGCGAGATCTCTTACTTCGATGATGGTGTCGAGCTGGGCTGCGGCCCCCGAGTAGTCCTTGCTGTCGTACCTGCTCTTTGCCTGAGCCACCAGTTGATGGAGTTCAACTGATTTTGTCAGCTGATCCTGGGCCTCCGACGCCTCTTTGCCACTGGGGTGGGCCTTCAGCTAAAATATGATATGCGTTAACTCAATGTGAACATGCAAACTCCACACAGAGACGCCCAATATAGATTTGAACCCAAGTCTTCCTGACTGCGTGGCCAACATGCTAACCACTCGGTCACCGGTTCATGTGGCATATTCCACTCACCACATTCCGGAAGTCACTTTCTGCTTCGTCCAGTTTCCCTTGCTTCAGTAGAAGGTTTCCTCTCTGGAGCCGTGCCTGTTAACAAAAGACCATCCAATTTGTTTCTATGCGAAGATGATCATTACATTTTATTTAAAATGAAATTGTACATTTAATATTAATATTGGGACACCTGTGCTCATGTAGAATCATGCATGACATCACGCAAAACCCCTTCAGTAACGGAAATTTTAGATGATTTTGACTTATTGAATATTGAGTTCTTTGGCTATATAAACATGGAACCTATCAAAAAAAAAAAATCTTTTTCCGTTCTTTAGTAATCAGCAGTAGAACATAGGGAAGTTTCAGGAAAATATCAGTTCCTGACTACAAAAGGGACAAAAACACAATGTTCAATTTTGGAACTAAACTGTGTGCACACATAATAAATTTACTTACAATGTGTACGTTTTCTGCACGCTACACTCCTCCTACCCTCTCGCACGTATAAATACATCTTTGGGATTGGGCATTCTGGATTATAAAAACATATAAATACATATTTGGTATTGAACCCCCCAACTGGGCAAGGAAAAACTCAAGGAAAACCAAAAATGAAACCCTGAGAACCACTTCCATGATGACAAGCCTGTAATGGATATCGAGTGGGCAACATAGTCATAGGCTGGAGCCTATCCTAGCTGTCTTTGTGCGAGAGGCGGAGTACACCCTGGACTGGTGGCCAGCCAATCACAGGGCACATATAGACAAACAACCATTCACACTCACATTCATACCTATGGACAATTTGCCGTCTGGGCAAACATATGTCACATTATAAATATATACAAAGTAAATTCTAATAACTTAAATTAGCGTTAACTATCAGGGACGACTTTCTCATCACCGAAAGTGGGGAGTAAGTCAACTTTGATGCACTACACTGCTGACAGGCTTTAAAATTGTAGTTTTCACGGTATTTAATTAGATAATATTGCGTGGTTGTAAAGTGTAAACTCACAGACGTGAAGTCAGGTTTGAGTTCTATGACTCTGGTCAAATCTGGTAGAGCTGATTTGGACTTCCCCATGGCTAAGTAGACTGTGGCTCTCCTGTAGTAGGCCAAGTAGTTTTTGGGATCTCCATCTGACAGGTATAGGTTAATAACAGTATTTAATTTAGCTTTTTTTATATACAAATAGTACATTGAAACGCCCATTGACTTACCCACAACGGCATGAAAATGAGAGAGAGCATCAGCTAGTTGTCCGGCTGCAAGCAGCTTCTTGCCCATCTCCATGTGATTGTCCACGCCGGCCTCCCTTCCACAGTTGACTCCTGGCAAAACAGGCACTTTCAGCATTCCTGTCTTTGTCACCGACATGACAGACAGCACCATTTTGAGGCTGTTACGCAGGCTAAAAATACACAGGGGCGCGAAAAAAAAAAGTGCTAGCTTACATGCTAATGTAGTGACATGTCAGGCTACACTGACGTTAGCACAGTTATCGATTTAGCTAACTTTAGCTATCCTTTTTTTCACTCAAAGGAATATACTTATTAGATAGCGAAAAGCAGCAATGTTTTAAAAAACAACTTAGCTATCACCACGCCTTCTGGCTTACCTTCGTAACGCATATCAATCAAAACAAGAACATATGGCACATAGGTTAGGATTTTCCGAGCGACATGCTCCATGGAAACCATGGTTAAATCCCACAGGGGTCGCTTTCGGTGCGAAAGCTTAAAAATAAAGAAAGTTGTTCTGAAAGTGTTGTTAATCTCCACAGTCCCATGTGTTGACAGCAAAAGGGAAGCAGCCGCTCTTCCAAGGCAGCCAGTCACACACAGCTCAGGGCAACCGGTCGTGGGGCACGCTGATTGGCTGCCGGTCGTGAGGGAGCCACGCCCATTCGTGACTGTTCAACTGCATGGAGCCACGGCAGCACGTTGCACGCGCTGGGAAACACCCTTTTGTACCGAAATTACGGTAATGGTAATGGTTTAATTTCATTTGAACATGCATCAGATTGCAATTGAACGCATCACATAATCAGTTCACAGTTCCATATGTCCAAAAAGGAGTAGGAAGAAGCAAAGCTTATTAAATCCTCCATTTGATACTTTTACAATCAGTAACTGTTACATTTGTTCACTTCCTGCTTTCCGTAATACAATTTAAGTTTTTTTTTGTTTTTTTTTTTTATTTTTTTTTTTAATTTAAATTTTTTAAAAAACAAAATTTTAAAAATTTTGTAATTTTTTGTCCCGTACAGAAGTACAAGGTGATATGACCATACAATGACATAATGGGTACCATAGTAACTGTCAATATAGTGATATTAGCAAACATCAACTGCTTGTATTGTTTCTTGAATTTGCTATTATTATAATTAAATGTTCCAGTTTATTACCAATTATTACTATCGATTTTAACAAGAAAAACAAATGATCCAGGAACATTTTAATCCTTGTTTATTAGTACAATTTTTGTGACATTTACATGAATGCATCAGAATTAATTCCATCTCAGAGGGGAAGTAAAAAAAAAAAAAAAAATCAGTCATAACTGATAAATTTTTGACGATGAAAGGTCAAGGGTCACATGCGAAACTGCGTCACGAGGTCACACATATGCGTTTGTGGCTGATGCTGCAGCGCCGCTGCCTCCACTACTACTGCTACTACTACTACTTCTGCTACTACTACTACTACTACTACTACTACTACTAATGCTGCTGATCTGTGATTTAGCGCTATCACTGATATCCGTAAAAGGTAGCTTCTTCTTTTGCGGTAAAGCAACGTAAGGATCAGGGAACATGTAAGCAGCGTCGCTTTCAGGGCTGAAAGATACAAAAAATGAATATTAAAATTGTGTTATGTTTCTTAACCTGGAAATGATAACAAACTTTTACCTTGACCGGCATCCTTCCTTCCCTGCGAGGATACTGTAAATGAGACCTCCAACCACAAGCAAGGTGGAGCCCCCCCAGCCGATAAACACACCGACACCTATTTCAAACCTTTAAAGAAGATATGTGCTTTAATAACAGCACCAAACGTTGATACCGTATGATCTGGAATGTCTTACTTACTTCTGTTCTCTGTAGTTCGGGTCTTGGAATTCTGCTCTTATTTTGTTTCCATAGTAGGAGAAAGCTGTCATGGAGCACAAACCTGAAAGAAAAGAGGAATTCAACTGTCACTGTATTAGAGGTACACCTGCAATATGTATAAGAGTTACTATATCAGAGAGCACATGGCAACTGTAAAGCTGAGGTTTATGGTGAATCAATGCCTTACCCCTAAAAGATGCCTAGTAACTAAAACCCACATCATCTTACCTCCAATGAAATAATTCATCCCGCCGGCAAAGGTCACTCTTGCTTTAGCGAGCTCGGACCCCCCAATTTTGGTACACTTCATTCCCACCATGACCAGCACCGAGCCGAAGAACGACAGGATGATGGCGGTGATGATGAGGGCTCGGCACATGTGAATGTCCCCTTCAAGAGAGCACCAAAAGGAGTGTTTTTTATTGTACGCAAGTTAGCATTAGGGCTAAGTGGCACAATGCCCCATCACTTCCAGCAGGTGGTGCTGTTGTGGAAAATGTGTGTTATTTTATCTTGAAGGCATTCTTGCCTGGTCTATCTATTTATAGATATCTATTTATTGATGTATACTGTACTGTACATTTTTTGAGATAAAAAATCATAAATTTCCAAGAATAAAGTTGTCACTTTATGAGACAAAAAGTCATAAATTTCCGAGAATAAAGTTGTAAATTTATGACACAAAAGTCATTAATTTCAGAGAATAAAGTTGTAAATTTATGAGACAAAAAGTCATAAATTTCCTAGAATAAAGTTGTAAATTTTAGAGACAAAAAGCCATAAATTTCAAAGAATCAATTTGTAAATTTATGGGACAAAAAGTCATTAATTTCCAAGAATAAAGTTGTAAATTTATCAGACAAAAAGTCATAAATTTCCAAGAATAAAGTTGTAAATTTATCAGACAAAAAGTCATAAATTTAGAGAATAAAGTTGTAAATTTATGAGACAAAAAGTCATAAATTTCCTAGAATAAATTTGTAAATTTATGAGACAAAAAGTCATTAATTTCCAAGAATAAATTTGTAAATTTATGAGACAAAAAGTCATAAATTTCCAAGAATAAAGTTGTAAATTCATCAGACAAAAAATCATAAATTTCAAGAATAAAGTTGTAAATTTATCAGACAAAAAGTCATAAATTTAGAGAATAAAGTTGTAAATTTATGAGAAAAAAAGTCATAAATTTCCGAGAATAAAGTTGTAATTTTATGAAAAAAAGTCATAAATTTCCAAGAATAAAGTTGTAAATTTATGAGACAAAAAGTCATTAATTTCCAAGAATGAAGTTGTCAATTTATGAGACAAAAAGTCATACATTTCCGAGAATAAAGTGGTAAATTTATGACACAAAAGTCATTAATTTCAGAGAATAAAGTTGTAAATTTATGACACAAAAGTCATTAATTCCAGAGAATAAAGTTGTAAATATTTTGAGACAAAAAGTCATAACTTTCTGAGAATAAAGTTGTACATTTATTAGACAAAAAGTCATAAATTTCAGAGAATAAAATTGTAAATTCATGAGACAAAAAGTCTTAAATTTACGAGAATAAAGTCGTAATATTCCAACGTTCTTCTTCCTTCAGGAAAGCTTTTATTTATAACGTGGCAGCAAAATAGAGCAGTTGAGCACAAACAGATTAGCATGTTTCCGCCTTCCTTATCCCACCCCCCACCCAACAGTCACATAAATGCCCCCCCCCCCCCCTTTTTTATAGCTGTCTCAGGCAATGCATGTAACATAAATATATTTTTGTAAATGTACAGAATTCCAACTTTATTCTTGAAGGTCATATTATTTTAATACTCCGTCATAACAGGCATTTTCTGAGGCAGACATTAAAGGGGGGGGACTTGGGCAAAGGTAATATTACGACTAGTTTTTCGTGAAATGGCGTTGTACTTACAGTTGAGAGCTAGCAAAGATGGGATTCCTTTGCAGTCAGACACACCGGTGGAATCAGACACGCAATCCTTCCACAGGTTGGAGAAGTAGTTGGAGGTGGTGAGGACGATGCTGCCCACCTCAGACCAGGTCCAGATCTCAGTGGGCATGGTGGAACACACCAGGATCCATCCGGACACGCAGACCGCAAAGCAGCCTATCTCTATGTACATCACCACCGTCCTGTAACCCATCTTATTTCTTTTGCTGCGACTCGAAGAAGAAGAAGAAGAAGAAGAAGGTACGTTCAGTCACTCCAGCCAGCAGCGTGTGTGTGCATGCAAACACGACGCCAATGATGATGATGACGGCTTGGCGGGTGCGCCTGTATTTAGTGAGGGTCACCATCATGACGTGTTTGTTGTGTGTAGGAAATCCGAGCACTTACCAGCATGCCCCCAGGGAAAACCCACACAAGCCTGCAAACTCCACACAGAGATTCAAACCCTCCATCTCCTTGCTGTGAGGCCGGCATGCTAGCCGCGCTAGTCTAGTTTACGTTCAAAGACTTGGTAGGAATAATTCAGTCAGACCAGATAGGACAGCTCTAGTCTAGTTCATGCTCAAAGATATGATAGGAATAATCCAGTCGGACTAGATAGGACAGCCCTAGTCGAGTTCATGTTCAAAGACTTGGTAGGAATAAATCAGACAGACTAGATAGGACAGCCCTAGTCTAGTTCATACTCAAAGGCTTGGTAGGACACACATACCAGTCAGACTAGATAGGACAGCTCTAGTCTAGTTCATACTCAAAGACTTTTTAAGAATAATCCAGTCAGACTAGATAGGACAGCTCTAGTCTAGTTCATACTCAAAGACTTGGTAGGACACACATACCAGTCAGACTAGATAGGACAGCTCTAGTCTAGTTCATGCTCAAAGACTTGGTAGGACACACATACCAGTCAGACTAGATAGGACAGCTCTAGTCTAGTTCATACTCAAGACTTAGTAGGACACACATACCAGTCAGACTAGATAGGACAGCTCTAGTCTAGTTCATACTCAAGACTTAGTAGGACACACATACCAGTCAGACTTGATAGGACCGCTCTAGTCTAGTTCATGCTCATAGACTTGGTAGGACACACATACCAGTCAGACTAGATAGGACAGCTCTAGTCTAGTTCATACTCAAAGACTTTTTAGGAATAATCCAGTCAGACTAGATAGGACAGCTCTAGTCTAGTTCATACTCAAAGACTTTTTAAGAATAATCCAGTCAGACTAGATAGGACAGCTCTAGTCTAGTTCATACTCAAAGACTTGGTAGGACACACATAAAGACTTGGTAGGACACACATACCAGTCAGACTAGATAGGACAGCTCTAGTCTAATTCATACTCATTTACTTGGTAGGACACACATACCAGTCAGACTAGATAGGACAGCTCTAGTCTAGTTCATACTCAAGACTTAGTAGGACACACATACCAGTCAGACTAGATAGGACAGCTCTAGTCTAGTTCATACTCAAGACTTAGTAGGACACACATACCAGTCAGACTTGATAGGACCGCTCTAGTCTAGTTCATGCTCATAGACTTGGTAGGACACACATACCAGTCAGACTAGATAGGACAGCTCTAGTCTAGTTCATACTCAAAGACTTTTTAGGAATAATCCAGTCAGACTAGATAGGACAGCTCTAGTCTAGTTCATACTCAAAGACTTTTTAAGAATAATCCAGTCAGACTAGATAGGACAGCTCTAGTCTAGTTCATACTCAAAGACTTGGTAGGACACACATAAAGACTTGGTAGGACACACATACCAGTCAGACTAGATAGGACAGCTCTAGTCTAATTCATACTCATTTACTTGGTAGGACACACATACCAGTCAGACTAGATAGGACAGCTCTAGTCTAATTCATACTCAAAGACTTTTTAGGAATAATCCAGTCAAACTAGATAGGACAGCTTTAGTCTAGTTCATGCTCATATACTTGGCAGGACACACACCAGTCCAAAAGTCATAATTTAATGAATAGAGCTGAAATAGTCAGAAAAAATATTTGATATTTTGTGAGAAAAATACCATAATTCTGTCAATAAAGCGACAATACAATTTTACAGTTTTTTCCTTGTAATTTTATTTGATTTTTTTTCACCTTATTCCAAATACAGAAATGGGAACTAAACAAATACATCCCTTTTAGACATCTTCTCAGGTGTTGTTGCAGATATTTTGGATATTTTAGAGCTGCTGGATCTTCCTGTGGTATAGTACGTTCCATAGAGTCTGGAGGGTCTGTAGGAGGGTCTGTAGGAGGGTCTGTAGGAGGGTCTGTAGTAGCCCGTGTAAAAGCTTCTTCCTTGTGAACGAGGATCCATGTAGGTGCCTCCTCCGTAGGCGTAGATCACCCTCCTGCAGGACCAAACATGCATAAACATTACCGAGAAAGACACTGAAATAAAGTCCTGGGATACCTTTTGGGTATGAGGACTCTGTAGACTGTGACGGCGTAAAAGACCGCTCCGAGAAGAATGAAAAAACTTCCGACTAGTCCCAGAAATATTGGAGGTCCTAGATCGTATCTGGGGTTGGTTCCAATGCAAAATGGATGTTATTATTAGCATCATTTTCATAGTTAGTATGTGATAGACGAGCGTACCGCAGGACTCCAGGTGCCAAGCTAGGAGCAAAGGACGTCCTGGCGATCCTGTTGATGTATAAGCAGTAGGCCGCAATGTCTGACATGCCTGTGCGCATGGACGGTAGAGCAAACGTGAGGGCAAAACAGGAGCAGGAAGAAAAGCAGACTTTCTTCGAGTTGCGCTCACCGCCTACGAAATGAAAGACGGCTCCTGCCAACAGCATCTTGTCCTTGTTCTCCTGCTCCCCGCCAATGTAGGTGCACTCCATGCCCAGGAAGCACAGCACGGCGGCGAAGAAGCCCAACGTCAGGCCGCACATCAGCAAGCCTCGCACACCCTGAACATACGCTAGCACAAATGACGAAACACTGTTAAAAACATCTTATATACTGAAAGAAAATGCTAACTTTTTCTTTTTTATAATGAATGCAGAGCAGTGATAATTTTTTAATTTTTAATTTTTAATTTTTAATTTTTAATTTTTAATTTTTAATTTTTAATTTTTAATTTTTAATTTTTAATTTTTAATTTTTAATTTTTAATTTTTAATTTTTAATTTTTTTTAATTTTTTTATTTTTAATTTTTAATTTTATTTTTATTTTTATTGTTATTTTTATTTTTATTTTTATTTTTATTTTTATTTTTATTTTTATTTTTATTTTTATTTTTATTTTTATTTTTATTTTTATTTTTATTTTTATTTTTATTTTTATTTTTTTATTTTTTATTTTTTTATTTTAATATTTAATTTAATTCAGATTTTACCATGCAAGAATCAATCTACTATATCTATCAAGCTAAAAAAAACATTTAATTTATTTTAACTAGCTATTTAATTTATTAATGTATTTATTAAAAACAATTATGTGAGATTTTTGAGGAATAAAGTTGTACATTTCAGAGAAAAAAGTTGTACATTTATGAGGAAAAAAGTAATACTAAAGTCATACATTTACCAAAGAAAAGTCTTAAATTAATATAAAATCATTCACTGGAATAAAATCATAAATCTACAAAAAAAAATGTAAATTTACAAGAAACATGACATGAACAATGTCCTACATGTATTAGAATAAAACTGTAACTTTATGAGAAAGAAACTCATAATTTTACTAGATTAAAGTCATACATTTCTGAGAAATGTGGTAATATAATAAGAATAAATCTACTCAAATAATGTTATAAATTTACCAGATTTAGAAGAATAAAGTAATACATTCCTGACTCGATTGTCATAATATTATGACTTTCTTTTTTGTAAATTGATAACTTTTCTTGTAGTCAATTTTTGAGTTTTTTCCTCATAAAATGACAACTTTATTCTTGTAAATTTATATTTTATTTTTATAATAAAAGTAGCTACTAGCTACTAGCTACTAGCTACTAGCTACTACTAGCTAACATCTTACATGACAACACTGACCACCAAATGGCAGGCTAAAACACAAGTCAAAATGGAAGACAATACTTAACCAAACAAGTAAAAATCAATAAATACGTGTTAAAAATAGAATTTGTTGGTTGAAAATACACAGAAGATGTACGTATGTGTATATATACAAAAGATAAACACATGTAAGAAGTCTAGCTAGCTTGCTGGCTACCTGGAAATGACAAACAACAAGCTAAGCGACAGGCAAAAAAAAGTGAGGTAATAGTTTGAAAAAGTTAAAATATGACTTCAAAAAGTAACATTTGCTTGAAACAATTACACATTTCTATACCTACTGACTGTCACATCATTAAAAAAAATATATATAAACACATTAAAAAAATTTAGCCTAGCTAGTTGTTTATGTCACATGACATGGCAGATTAAAAACTGACCATAACTAGGAAAGTGAAAATACATTTCTAAATATATTCTTGACATGAAACTTTAACTTAATTTAAAGGTGCAACATTTATTTATTCATGTGACGTGTCGTATGTTTCTTCTAAGAATATAGCTGAGTATGTGAAAAATGGATGCCATGTACTGTACATGAATGAAGTATGTCAATACAAAGGAAAGCATCCTTACTGCTGACGCTCCACAACACAGGGAAATCTCTACAGTTGGTCACCGCCGTGGAGTCCGTGAAGCAGTCCTTCCATAGATTGGACCAGAACCAGGCCACCTTGATGATGTAAGACCCCCCCTGGCCTCCTATTTGAGTGATCCTCCAGAAGTCCATAGCCATGGTGCAGAGCACAAACAGCCAACCCAGCGTCGATATCAGGAAGCCACACACTTGAATAAAACGCTTATTCATTTTACAGAAAAAGATGTCGTCGGGTGGTGTCAGCAAGTGGAGCAGACAAAATGTGTGTGTGTATATGTGTGTGTGTGTGTGTGTGATCAGTGTTGATGAGGGTTCCGGACCTGACTGATGTGTGTTTACTGTCAACATGTTGGAGTGTGTCATCACACCACGTCTAGCTGATTTGGGGTGTCCAAACTTTTTCCACCCGAGGGCCACATAATACAGAAAAATACAAAGTCCCAGGCCGCACATAAGACGCTAAAAACACAGAATAGACACACAATCATAATTCAAGTTGTTTTAATTTAATGCACAAACAGTCTTCTGTGAAAAGAATCAGCGTAACATATACATATCCAAACACCGCAGTATAAAACAAAAGTTAATAGTTATATCAATCATGTGTTTAAGACAATGCACTTAAATATAATGTACAAGCAGCAAAACAATAAATACTTAATTACATTTCCTACAAATTTGTGTTTTGTTTTTGTTTTCTTTTATCTGGGAAAAAAGAAGATGATGTAATCTTACATTTTGTATGCATGACTTGGGCATTTAAAAAAAAAAAAAATTCACCCCCCCCCAAAAAAAAGAACATTATTTTTTATTGTTTTTTTGTATATTGAAGGTGTTTTTAAGGTGAAAACAACCAAACAAATGAAGTTAAATAGACACACTGTATCCCAAAAAGTCTTGTTTTCAACTTCAAAAATGACATTTTTTAAAATTAATTCATTAATTTTCTACCGCTTATCCTCATGAGGGTTGTGGGGGTGCTGGGATTATTTTTTATTTTTTATTTTTTATTTTTTTGTATTTTGAAGGTGTTTTTAAGGTGAAAACAAACAAACAAATGAAGTTAAATAGATACTCTGTATCCAAAAAAAGTCTTGTTTTCAACTTCAAAAATTTTTATTAATTAAATTTTTTTTTTTAAATTAATTAATTCATTTTCTACCGCTTATCCTCACGAGGGTCACGGGGGTGCTGGAGCCTATCCCAGCTGTCTTTGGGGCGGGGTACACCCCGGACTGGTGGCCAGCCAATCACAGGGCACATATAGACAAACAACCATTCACACTCACATTCATACCTATGGACAATTTGGAGTCGCTAATTAACCTAGCATGTTTTTGACATGCAAACACCACACAGAGATGGCCGAGGGTGGGATTGAACCCGGGTGTCCTAGCTGTGAGGCCTGCGTGCTAACCACTCGTTCACCGTGCAGCCAAGTTCATACCATTCATTCATTCATTTTCTACCACTTGTCCTCACGAGGGTCGCGGAGGTGCTGGAGCCTATCCCAGGTGTCTTTGGGGCGAGAGGTGGGGTACACCCTGGACTGGTGGCCAGCCAATCACAGGGCACATATAGACAAACAACCATTCACACTCACATTCATACCTATGGACAATTTGGAGTCGCTAATTAACCTAGCATGTTTTTGGAATGTGGGAGGAAACCGGAGTACCCGAAGAAAACCCACGCATGCACGGGGAGAACATGCAAACTCCACACAGAGATAGCCGAGGGTGGGATTGAACCCGGGTGTCCTAGCTGTGAGGCCTGCGTGCTAACCACTCGTTCACCGTGCAGCCAAGTTCATACCATTTATTAATTCATTTTCTACCGCTTGTCCTCACGAGGGTCGCGGAGGTGCTGGAGCCTATCCCAGGTGTCTTTGGGGCGAGAGGCGGGGTACACCCTGGACTGGTGGCCAGCCAATCACAGGGCACATATAGACAAACAACCAGTCACACTCACATTCATACCTATGGACAATTTGGAGTCGCCAATTAACCGAGCATGTTTTTGGAATGTGGGAGGAAACCGGAGTACCCGCAGAAAACATGCAAATTCGGTTCTCCTAGCTGTGAGGTCTGCGCGCTAACCACTCGTCCACCGTGCAGCCTAACCTTTTTTTTAATAAATCAGAAAAACAATTGAAAGTCATTTTTGTTGTTTTTCTGATAATAAAGAAGAAACCAAAACATGAAGGGGTTACATTCTAAATCTGTTGATATATTCTGATATATTCCGGAATTTTTTTCAGTTTCTTGAGTAAATTAAAAATCAGGAGAACGAACCAATATTTCATTTTTGTTTGTTTTGACCAAAAACAGAAGGGTTTTGCGATAAAGTCATCCCTCGTTTATCACAGTCAACTGGGATATTAAGCATGCACGTGTCGGTATATCGAGACCGGCAAAATTAGCAACTTTGTTATTATTTATTATGCAATGAATTGATGTATTGATTATTGTGACAGGCCTATAATAATTTAAAAAATAAAAGGAAAAGAAAGCATTTTACCAGAAAACAAGGAAAGGCAGTAACTAATTCACCCGGTGTTAAACAAACACATTCCCCGCGGCAAGCTGTTACCGTTTTTTTACAGTATCTCACATGACTCACCGGTGGCTTTATTAATATTCACATCATTTACACGTATACGTTCTTATCAAAGTTGGGGGCCCTGGAGGAGCTGCTGTAGTCAGGGGGCGGCCGTTGGCTTATAGACTTCCCTCTTTGGTATGAGGAGATATGAGAATGCGAGGCGGCGCCTTTGTAGGTGTAGTCCGTATGGCTGCGGGTGTACAAAAACACGCATACGAAGATGAACCGGCCTGTTTTCTAAACGCGTATCCAAATGATGACGACTGACCTTTTCTTTGAACAGTCAGCCACGGAGAAGCAGAGCACGCCTCCTCCAAGAACACAGAGGACAGAACCCGCCCAGCCGATGAAGAGCGCCGCTCCCAGTTCATACCTAAAAGGAAGCAGAACAATTTTTAATATTCTTGCAATGACGCTGATTAAGATTCGAATTCAATAGTAAGGAACGTCTTACTTCTGAGCCACAAACATTGGGTTGAAAAAGTCTGACGTTATTCTGTGAGCATAAAGAGAGCATGCCGAAAGTGAACACAGACCTGAGGGAAAATACAAGAAGAACATATTACAAAGTCTCTCATACTCATCTTATACAGAATGATGGCAGGCTGCAAACTGAAAGTAAATGATTCATCTACCTGTACTCATGCATATGCGTCCACTTAAAAGTACACGTCCTTTTTTGAGTTGAGAAAGGACACACGATGTCCCTTCTTTTGTTTCCGTGTGAATGAAAAATAGTCTGTTAAATGTGGATGTTAAATGTGTACTTTTACAACCAGTAACTGTTACATTTGTTCACTTCCTGCTTTCCTAATAAATTAAATTAAATTAAATTAAATTAAATTAAATTAAATTAAATTAAATTAAATTAAATTAAATTAAATTAAATTAAATTAAATTAAATTTTAAATTTTAAATTTTAAATTTTAAATTTTAAATTTTAAATTTTAAATTTTATTTAATTTGAAAATACACACCAGAATACACACTGGAGAAAAACGTTTTACTTTTTAATTAAATTAAATTTATTAAATTTATTAAATTAAATTAAATTAAATTTTAAATTTTAAATTTTAAATTTTAAATTTTAAATTTTGAATTTTGAATTTTGAATTTTGAATTTTAAATTTAAAATTTTTAATTTAATTTAATTTAATTTAATTTAATTTAATTTAATTTAATTTAATTTAATTTAATTTAATTTAATTTAATTTAATTTAATTTAATTTAATTTAATTTAATTTAATTTAATTTAATTTAATAACGATATCAGCAAATTTAAGTATTTGTGATTTTAGAAATAAGGAGTTAGTATGTTCTCTGTAGGCGGCATTATGAATTATCCTTACTAGCCTTTTTTGCAGTACATTTAGCGAGTGAAGATTGCTTTTATAGTTATTAGCCCATATTTCCACACAATAAGTAAGATATGATAGAACCAGAGAGCAATGATGGCTGTCCTCACTAGTGGTCTAGCTTTGGTGTTCAGACTCCAAATGTGACTTTATTTTTACCATGGTAACATTTTGTCTTCAAAACATACAAGCAATGCGGTTAGTTTGGAGCTCTTTTCTGTCCCACAGGGAAACTACAATTGGCGATCACATTTATGAGGTACGAGTTTGGTTTTTTTTGTTTTTTTGAAAACCATGACAAAGTGTTAGGGCCACATTGAAAAAAAAAACAACTTTTTTTCTTGTAACTTTCAGACTTTTTTCTTGAAATCTGTAAAAAAAAATGTAAGTCTGGAGCCGTGGGTGGCCACAATTTGACCCCGGAAGTAATTATTTCTTTATTTGGTGTTTCCTATGGGGAAAAATAGTCATGAAATCAGAACCTCATCACGGAATTTTCAACTTTGGAGGTTCCACTATAGCTAGCAGTGGAACCTTTCACCACTAACTATGCATTGTGACTTAGACTAATGATCTAGTTCTCAACTAGAACATTGAAAGATAGCTATGATTTAGTTTGATCTAGTTTGATCTGATTTCATTCATTAATAATCGCGGGGGTTGCTGGAGCCTATCCCAGCTGTCATCCGGCGAGAGGCGGGGTACACCCTAATAATAGTGGCCAGCCAATCACAGCTTTTTCCCCCTACTTTATCATGTCATGGCTGACTACATGGACTGTTAAGGTAATATAATGTAAGGCAATGTCCCATTAATGTAACATTACTGATGCCTAGTGACCGGAATACTACATATGACTTGAGCCTATCCCAGGGACACCCTGGACTGGTGACCAGCCAATCACAGGGCACATATAGACAAACAACCATTCACACTCACATTCATACCTATCGACAATTTGGAGTCGCTAATTAGCGTAGCATGTTTTTGAAAACCCACACATGCACGGGGAGAACATGCAAACTCCACACAGAGATAGCTGAGGGTGGAATTGAACCCGGGTGTCCTGGCTGTGAGACCTGCGTGCTAACCACTCAACCACGATGCAGCCCATCTTACATTGTTGACAATGAAAAAGGTTCCATTCTGTCTTACCGCTGAGAATAAAATTGACACCGGCAAAGCATGCGATCCTGGCTTTGGTCTTGTCGCTTCCTCCTATTTTGGTACATTTCATCCCCACCAGAGCAAACACGGTCCCAAAAAAGCCCAGACAAACCGCAGCGATCATCAATCCCCTGCAGGCTTGGATGTAGCCTGCAAACACAAACAAACATACAGAGGTCGCGTCATGTCGCGCACAACGCCAACACGCTATTGACCTTTCGTCACATCGAGCAATTTGTCACAAGATGGCTGTTTTCAGTGAGCTCGGCATCGAACCGCCCGTTTAGATGTCATTTGAAGGCAAAAATTGAAACTAGTGAGCCGTGGTGGAAAGCGCCCGAGGCTCACCGTGAGTCTTCTTTATAGCCTTCGAGCTTCTTGAAGTGGAGCTAAACACTCACTCATTTGAAAGTTTGATTCCCAAGACTAGAAATCGGCTTCAATTTGAGTCCATCAAAGGAACAACACAACAAAACATGAAGCATTACGAAAATAAAAGATAAGCTGACCGTCCAACGCCAGCATGGAAGGAAAGTCTTTGCAGTTGGAGACCCCGGTTGAGTCCGTGACGCATGTCTTCCACAGGTTAGACCAATAGGTCGCTGTGGTGATCACCGTCCCATCCAACGAGGACACCTTCCAGTAGTCTGTGGGCAGGGTGGAGGACACTAGAACCCATCCCGAGGTGGCGACGGCAAAGGCCAGAATCTCCTGATACATGTTGCTCGGACTGCTGTGTTCCGACTGCTCCGATTACGTCGGCAGAGACCAAAGTTTTTGATTAATGGTTGCCAGACTGTTGAAAATGTACCCGGGTTGAGTGGATAAACTGCCATGGATGGTTAATGTGTCTCCGATTGTCGGAGTTTGGACCATGTGGTCCTCGGGAAAGGGTGACTCGTGTTCAAGGACCATGAAGGATGAGCGGATGGTGCACGTCATGGCGTTTATGACTAAAGCAGGGGTCAGCAACCAACGGCTCCTGAGCCGAATGTGGTTCTTCAGGCTCTCCGTTGTGGCTTTTTTTTAACACCCGAGTGGGGAAAATAATAATAATAATAATGATGATGATGATGATGATGATGATGATGATGATGATGATGATGATGATGATGATGATGATGATGATGATGATAATAATAATAATAATAATAAAAAAAAATAAAAATAAAAATAAAAATAAAAATAAAAATAAAAATAAAAATAAAAATAAAAATAAAAATAAAAATAAAAATAAAAATAAAAATAAAAATAAAAATAAAAATAAAAATAAAAATAAAAATAAAAATAAAAATAAAAATAAAAATAAAAATAAAAATAAAAATAAAAAAAATTGAAATTGAAAATGAAAATGAAAATAAAAATAAAAATAAAAATAAAAATAAAAATAAAAATAAAAATAAAAATAAAAATAAAAATAAAAATAAAAATAAAAATAAAAATAAAAATAAAAATAAAAATAAAAATAAAAATAAAAATAAAAATAAAAATAAAAATAAAAATAAAAATAAAAATAAAAATAAAAATAAAAATAAAAATAAAAATAAAAATAAAAATAAAAATAAAAATAAATAAAAATAAAATAAAATAAAAAAATAAATAAATAAAAATTAAAAAAATAAAATAAAAATAAAAAAAAAATAATAATAATAATAATAACATTTTATATAATAATAACATTTTATTTGTATAGCGCTTTTCAAAATACTCAAAGACACTTTACAGAAGAATGGAGTTGAATATAAGCAAGTAAACAGAGTAAAAGATACATTAAAATACAACATTCATCCGTTAATACACAGTTAAAACATGAGTAAAAGCGGGGGCTAAAAAGTACACGTCTTTGTAATGACCCCAAAAAATCCCACATTTTGTGAGACCATGAATGCATCCCGGCCGAGTTCTGCGCAGACAGGATGCTATTTGGTTCTCTCTCAGAGTTGTAAACATGGAGGAAAAAAAAGTCATACTTTCGCAGTACTGTGGCACACTAAACATATCAGATAAGTATTTTACACATACATTTATGTAATTAATCTTCAATACTAGCAAGAGTACTTTTCTTATCTGAACTACTTTGATACCCCAAAATTCCCTCCATATTTGATGGCCAAAACCGTAAAGTAAACGGTAAGTTTACAGTAATTTACACATAGTTTTTTTGCCAGAAAATCTTACAATTGTTGCAAAAAAAACCACATACTGGTAATCATGCTATATGCTGTTTCTAATATTGTGCTAATGTTAGCATTTAAACAGTGATGTCTTGAAAAAGACAAATATATGTGTAATATTTGTACATCTATTAATGTTTTTTTGTATGTATGAGGTACTCACCGTCCAGGTTCAAGATGGTGTGATGCGGCCTACAGTGCAGCGCTCCGATGGCGTTCCCGGCACAGTTGTTCCACAGTCCCTGCAGCACCCATGTAGCCGTGATGACTGACGATGCCCGGCTGGTGGCCCTCCATTCATTGGACACCGTAGCGCCAATCGTGGCCCCGAGTCCTCCCAGGCCACTGAGAAACGCCAGAATCTGCAAGGCGGACATTTGCCTACTTTGAGAATCGAACGTGCTGTTTTTTAGCAGAAGAAATCCACACACAATCACCCGCCAGACAGGTAAATTACACTTTGGACATGTGTTTCACGGGGATGATTTACAGACGGGGACATGTCTCATGGTCGAGGATGGACACAACGGACCTCACGAGTCAAACAGTAATCAAAGTCATGGAGAGGAGTTAGTTATTAGAGTTTGCTAAAATACCTCCTTTGTGTCCCCAAGTGTCTCGGTCTAAAAATAAGACCATGTGTCACTTTAACACAAACAATAATAATGAGTGAGCTTTCAATGGAAGCCGTGTGGCAAAGTCCACTTACTGGTTTATCATTCATTCATTTATTTATTCATTCATTCATTCATTTCAGGGCACTGAAATATTCAGAAAGTGGATCATTTCCAATGTAAGGGTGGGAGGTCTATGCAACTCATTTTTTGCTGTGGGACACATTTTCAGACTTACTATTATTCATACCTGTCTGGGTGTCCGTTTGTCCATTTTTCACGTTTTATTTCATGTTTTTAAATAAATATTTCAACTTTCTTCCTGTAATTAGTTTCTTTTTAATATTATTTTTTAATGATCATAATATTTTGACATTGATGTCCCACCATTATAACTATATATTATTAATATTCTTATATTACATATTCTTATATTATATATTATTATTAGTAGTAGCAGTAGTAGTATGATTATTATATTATGATTATGATGATGATGATTATTATTAAGACTATTATGTAATTTAAATTTGTTAGTAATTAGTAAGCAATTGATTGTAACTATAATTACTTTCTTTTAATATTATTTTTTAATGATCATGATGATGATTATTATTACTTATTATTACTGTTATGTAATTGTAATTATTTAGTAATTAATTGTAGTAGTAGTAGTATTTGATTATGATTATGATGATGGTTATTATTATTATTATTAATATTATTAAGACTATTATGTAATTGTAATTAGCAATTAGTTAGTAATTAATTGTAACTGTAATCACTTTCTTTTAATATTATTTTTTAATGATCAGAATATTTTGACATTGTTATCCTACCATTATAACTATATATTATTAATGTCCTTATATTACATATTCTTATATTAAATATGATTATTATTATTATTATTAGTAGTAGTAGTATGATGATGATGATGATGATGATGATGATGATTATTAGACTGTTATGTAATTGTAATTAGTTAGTAATTAATTGTAGTAGTAGTATTATGATTATTATGATTATGATGGTTATTATTATTATTATGACTATTATGTAATCGTAATTAGTTAGTGATTAATTGTAACAGTAATTACTTTATTTTAATATTATTTTTTAATGATCAGAATATTTTGACACTGTTATCCTACCATTATAACTATATTATTAATATTATTCTATTACATATTCTTATATTATATTATATATTATTATTATTATTAGACTGTTATGTAATTGTAATTAGTAATTAATTGCAGCTTTAAATAAATAAAAACATATGAATTACTAAATCGGTACACAAACTTCAAAGTAGTTTATATTATTGAAAACTATCCGCACATTGTGTCAACTATCCATTCCAACAAATTGTTAGCAGCGTTTACTTTAAATAAATGTCATTTTATCTATGACGTCACCATTTTAGCAACATCATAACACGTTTGCTCGGCGCTAGTCTCTGAGTCACCAGCAGATGACGCCAAACTTCACCTCTAAACGTCCCCTGTGTTGTGTTCGCCACTTTGTAAAAGTAATCACGTCTGAGTCAAACAAATAAACAAATAATCTCTCACCCCTGCTGTTTATTTTTTTTTCATATATACGTCAGCATCTTTCGGTGTGTTTTACCACTTCCAGTATACTTCCAATTTCTGCGGGGTGACTTCCGCCTGAGTTAAGTAGTCCTTGATTGATTGACACCTCTGCCAGACAGTCACAGCAGGACATGGGCGTGACTACAACACACATACACGCCCCCCTGCACGCGCTACTTGGCTGCCAATGCCGGCCGCTTTCTAGAAACAAGCGGTCCTCTCTGCTCTTAACATATGTAATATTTCCATAAACTCGCCAACAAACTGTTTTTCTTCCTCTAACTTTCTCTTAGCGCGGAAGCAGAAAAAGTCCCCCGTGTTGCTTCCCAAGTAACATGGAAGCTCGGCGGAAAGACAGCAAGGATAATCCGTTGGTAAAGGCTAATCTTCTTTCCAAGATTTTCTTCTGGTAAGAAAACAGCCGTGTCTGACACACACCTGTATGTGATGGCAGGTAGCCGCACAAGTACCATCCATACATCTTATAGTTGTATGTTTATATGTCTACAGAGGTGTTTTTATCCTAAAATAAAGATTAAAGTAGTCACATTTAGTACTTAGCATTAGTACGGCTCACGAGACACTTATTTTAAGGTATAGCTAATAATAATAATATGCATTTTCCATAGTCAGGAAGTAGCCACATTGCTCCAATTGGGACATGTAGTAAGTACTAATGTACTAATGTGTCAATTTTGTCTCTTTTTGAGCTGTGGAAAATGTTTTCCTTAAAATATGTCATCATTATGCATTTTTGAATCGTTGTCATACATGAAGGTGCTCGAAATCGCCATGTCATTCGCTAATGCTAACCATTAGCATATCCCATATATGGGATTTCCTGTTGAAATTAGCATCGAGTTAGATTATTTATTTTCATGCATTAGTTGTATCTTTGTATCTATGCAATACTTTGTTTTTATATTCAGTATAGTTACTCCAGACTCCATTCTCTGTGCAATATTAAGGCTCTAAATGCAATATACTAAGTACTATGTGAAGTATTTCTATAATGCCTCATATTAACTCACTAGCAAGATATCAGTGTATAGACTGGTCATATATTTCATCTTGTTTCATATTATCTGCATACTGTATTTGTATAAAACTGTTGATTTTGTTAATACTTGGGTTGTTTATATTGTTTATTTTTCCATATTTTTCTACATTGTGTATTTTGTACTGCTTAACTGATTCTGTACTTTTGTATAAGTCAGAATTTACATAATTTTTCAATTTTACAGTTCAATCTAATGACATTCAAAACACAGAAACGCACATTATTATTCACTTATAATGTGTTGACTACTCTGTACCGTTACCTCAATTAGTTGCCATAATTATAATAATTGTGTGACTTGGTGTGTTGGTTTTGTAGTTGGTTAAATCCCCTCTTCAGGATCGGCTACAAGAGGAGACTGGAAGAAGATGACATGTACAAGGTTCTCCCCGAGGATGCTTCTGACAGACTTGGGGATGAGTTACAGTGGTAAGAATGACTCTTTTTGAACATTCTATAAAGTGTCTGGTGCGTCAAAGAACCATGTCTAAGTATGTAATAGCACCCTAATAACGAATAATACAGCGATTCAATTACGGAAAATAAAATAACAACATGAAAGTCATCCCTTTTTAAGCTGGAGCCTATATTAGCTGGCTTTAGGCACCCTGTCAGCGTACGTACTATATAGGCAAACACGCACACACACACGCACACCTCAGGACAATTTGCAGCCTGCAGTTAAGTCCCTGGAGAAAAAACAAATAATTGCAAATATTTATCCGGAACGGCTGCAGAATTCCATGAAAATATTCAAAACAAGCAGTACGGCAACCATAATACTGAAACTATTGTGATTAAATGAATACCTACTCTTGACAGTGATCATTGCTATCATTTTAGATTGGATCTAAAGCAGGGGTCTCAAACTCAATTTACTTGGGGGCCACTGGGCAAGGCTGGGCCGCATCAGGTTTTCAAAAAAAAAAAAACGCATTTATTAAAAACAGAAAAATATACAAACTTTTTCAGTGCTTTGGTTCCGATTTTCTACAATAAAAGCTCTGATAAAACATTATATTGTTCTCAAATATTTTAATTTTTATTTTTCTGCACAAAATAAGATGAAAAATAAATGCACAAATCAAGAATAAAGAAAATCAATCAGTAATAAATAAATATAATAATAATAATAAAACGGCAAATAATAAAAACTTAAGAAACCACATATAGTTGGTGGCTAGACAAATTATTTTTTTCAGATTAAAATGAACAAAGCATTATTAGAGCCCTGTAGACATGACAAAACACGACTATAGTAGTCACATTTATACTCTTTTTATCTACAACATATTGCGCAACTGCAGGGTCTTGAGACACATGCTAACTCGCAAACTAGAGAGCTAGCGACCTAAACGGTAGCCTTCAAGTTATTTCCTTTAAACTTAAATAGCCAAAAACTTACCACTTCCACACGGATAGGGAGGATAACTATTAACAGTTATTTAACCTTTAACATGAACATTAATCGATAACGTAATAATTATTTCTGGGTACATGATACCATACAGCATCCATATCAAACTTGCCGGGGCCGCACTAACATTAAACTTTCATATCAAGGCGGGGGCCTCAAAGTAGTGTCCTGCGGGCCACATTTGGCCCGCGGGCCGCGTGTTTGAGACCACTGATCTAAGGTGTACATAATAATATGAGCTAACCTGGTACACATGTATGTCGTGTAGTCTGTCCCCCTTCGAGGAAAGTTGATATGGTTGATAATGTGCTTGAAGTTCAGCCCCCTATATATAGAAAGTATCTCTCAGCCTGTGACACAAAAACAAGGCTGTTCTTTCCACACTTGTCGCTATTTTGGAGAGAGACATTTTTAGGTATGGTTTGACTGAATGTGTTTCGGTATAATGTAGTCAGCGTAGCAGCAGGTTGTCATGTCCAAGAACTGTAATTATACTAATATAATTCAGTATAATTAGTATTCAAACAATGAATACATTTAATATATAATAGTATAATTGCGTGTATAAGCTAGGAGACTACAGTTCAATCCCACCCTCGGCCATCTCTGTGTGGAGTTTGCATGTTCTCCCCGTGCATGTGTGGGTTTTCTCCGGGTACTCCGGTTTCCTCCCACATTCCAAAAACATGCTAGGTTAATTAGCGACTCCAAATTGTCCATAGGTATGAATGTGAGTGTGAATGGTTGTTTGTCTATATGTGCCCTGTGATTGGCTGGCCAACAGTCCAGGGTGTTACCCCGCCTCTCGCCCAGCTGGGATAGGCTCCAGCACTGCCCGCGAACCTCGTGAGGATAAGCGGTAGAAAATGAAATGAAATGAATTGTGTGTATATTAATTACAATTAATAAACATTTATAAAAAAATAAAAAATAATATAAATTAATAAAAATTAATAAAAATTAATAAAAATTAATAAAAATTAATAAAAATTAATAAAAATGTAAAAGATAATAAAATTAATAAAAAAGTAATACCAAATAAATAAAAATTAATAAAAAATAACAGAAAATGATAATAAAAAATAATAAAAAAATAATAAAAAAATAACAAAAACTGATAATAAAAATAATAAATAAATAATAAAAAATAAATAAAAAAATAAGAAATTAAAAATTAAAAATTAAAAATTAAAAATTAAAAATTAAAAATTAAAAATTAAAAATTAAAAATTAAAAATTAAAAATTAAAAATTAAAAATTAAAAACAATTTGAAAAAATTTAAACATTTAAACATAATTACAAGTAACTAATAAATGTAATGACTGCGAACTAGCTGCTTATATGAGGGGAGGTATGGTGTCTCCCTTAGCGGAGGCCACTACTTGAGGAAACCAATCACACACGTTTGTTTCCTATCATGTCACTATTTGTTTATGCTTTTCAAAGGTACTGGAACCAGGAAGTCAAGATGGCAGCAAACGATATGCGGCAACCCAAACTCACCAGAGTCCTTATAAGGTGTTACTGGAGAGCGTATGTCGTCATAGGAGTATACATCTTTATCGAGGTATCATGCATCAACTCACGTTATTCCTAAAGATGGCTAATTTTTTCTTCATTCAGCACATTTACTCTTCTTTACCAGGAAGGCATCAAAGTCCTTCAGTCGTGGTTACTTGGGAAGCTAATTGAGTACTTTGAGAATCCTGACGCCACATCCCCAGCTGCAGTCTATGAGGCCTACAGCTACGCCGCCGGCATCTCGCTGTCCACCATCTGGGTGGCTGTGCTCCACCATCTTTATTTCTACCACGTACAAAGAGCGGGCATGAAGATTCGCGTGGCAATGTGTCACATGATCTATCGTAAGGTCAGCTCCATCAGGACGTATCAGTTCTTTATAAGAACAACACTGTTGAGTTATTATAATGCAACGTATTTGTCTTGTCATAGGCTCTCAGTCTAAACAATGCAGCGCTGACAAAGACGACGACGGGACAAATTGTGAATCTACTCTCCAATGATGTCAACAGATTCGACGAGGTAATTATCTTCATTAGTACTCTATGTTGTGACCCAACTGGATGTACACCGTATGTATTTCTTTAAATCCTTGTGTCCTAGGTAACATTGTATCTACACTTTCTGTGGGTTGCCCCCTTGCAAGCAGCCATGGTGATACCGCTGTTGATGTACTGGATCGGCCCATCATGCTTGGCGGGAATGGCCGTCTTCTTAGTTCTGATCCCAGTGCAGACCGCGTTTGGAAGATTGTTTTCCACTCTGAGGTTCGCAGCCATTCAGTATGCTGGAGTCGCGCTTACGTTGGTTCCATCCTTGCAGTTGGTGTCTCTGCTCCTGTAGGGCGAAAACCGCTGTCCTGACTGATAATAGGATACGCACAATGAACGAGGTCATCACTGGGATCCGTGTTATAAAGCTGTGTGGCTGGGAGAAACCTTTTGCTGCTCTTGTGGATGAAGTCAGAAGGTACACTAGCATGTCATTCCAACGTTTCCACTGCATAACTCTTGCATACTTGCAATCTATTCAAACGAAAATTTTTTCTCGTCATCGCACAGAATGGAGATCTCCACAATAATGAAAAGCTCCTACCTGCGTGGCTTGAACATGGCGTCCTTCTTCGTGGCCAGCAAGCTCATAATCTTCATCACCGTTTGCGTCTACGTGCTAACAGGCAACCAGCTGTCTTCCAGCACCGTCTTCATGGCCGCTTCCCTCTACGGCGCCATCAGACTCACCATCACGCTTTTCTTTCCCTTTGCCATTGAGAAGGTGTCAGAATCCCTCATTAGCATCCGAAGAATTAAAGTAAGTACTGTACAACACAGGCTTATATCAATGTTGTATTGAGTGAAGTATTGAAGTACACTCATTCTTGTTAGAATTTTCTCCTTCTGGATGAAGTTGCTCCTCAGCATTTGGGACTTCCTGTGGCAGAGAAGAAAGACTGTATGCTGAAGATTCAGGATCTGATATGCTACTGGGACAAGGTGAGGCCGTGGAGGTTAAAATAGATGAATTCCATAATTTTAGGTACAGAATACACTGTTCCCTTGTTTATTGCGGGGGATAGGTCCCCAAAATAGCGAGCAATAACTGAAATCTGCGAAGTAGCCTACTTCATTTCTTACCATTATATGCCCTTAAGGCTGTAAAAACCATACACGTTTTACACTTTTCTCAGGCTCCTGTGGCCTCTATTCTGTTCAGCTGTGGTGTTTTTGTGTCCTTGTTGAAACGTGTTGCTCATTTGTTGTTCATTTGTTTCGTGGTCGGATATATTGTTTCAAACACTCCAAATTCTTATTTTTTAAACCAAAAAAAAAAGAAAAACATGAACAGATTGCACAAATCAAATATCTATTTTTAACAATAAGTAGCTACATTTTATCAAATTGCTATAAAATTGCAAATGCAAATTGCTAGTGTGTGTCATGTCGGGTAGCGGATCCCGCCGAGTCACTTTAAATATATCAATCAAATAAAGTTGCTCTCTGCGGTTCTATTCTTTTCAGCTGTGGTGTTTTTGTGTCCTTGTTAAACATGTTTCTCCTGCTGTTGTGTTTACCTTTCCTCACCGTCCTCCATGGGCTGAGGATTCATTTGTTTCGTGGTCAGATATATTGTTTCAAAGGGAGTGTATGCGGCTCACTCCAAATAATTTTTTTAAACCAAAAAATACAAAAACATGAACAGATTGAACAAATCAAATATCTATTTTTAACAATAAGTAGCTACATTTTATCAAATTGCTATAAAATTGCAAATGCAAATTGCTAGTGTGTGTCATGTCGGGTGGCGGATCCCGTCGAGTCACTTTAAATATGTCAATCAAATAAAGTTGCTCTCTGCGGTTCTATTCTTTTCAGCTGTGGTGTTTTTGTGTCCTTGTTGAAACGTGTTGCTCCTGCTGTTGTTTACCTTTCCTCACCGTCCTCCATGGGCTGAGGATTCATTTGTTTCGTGGTCAGATATATTGTTTCAAAGGGAGTGTATGCGACTCACTCCAAATATTTTTTTTAAACCAAAAAATACAAAAACATGTACAGATTAAACAAATCAAATATCTATTTTTAACAATAAGTAGCTACATTTTATCAAATTGCTATAAAATTGCAAATGCAAATTGCTAGTGTGTGTCATGTCGGGTGGCGGATCCCGTCGAGTCACTTTAAATATGTCAATCAAATAAAGTTGCTCTCTGCGGTTCTATTCTTTTCAGCTGTGGTGTTTTTGTGTCCTTGTTAAACATGTTTCTCCTGCTGTTGTGTTTACCTTTCCTCACCGTCCTCCATGGGCTGAGGATTCATTTTTTTCGTGGTCAGATATATTGTTTCAAAGGGAGTGTATGCGACTCACTCCAAATATTTTTTTTTAAACCAAAAAATACAAAAACATGAACAGATTGAACAAATCAAATATCTATTTTTAACAATAAGTAGCTATATTTTATCAAATTGCTATAAAATTGCAAATGCAAATTGCTAGTGTGTGTCATGTCGGGTAGCGGATCCCGTCGAGTCACTTTGAATATGTCAATCAAATAAAGTTGCTCTCTGCGGTTGTATTCTTTTCAGCTGTGGTGTTTTTGTGTCCTTGTTGAAACGTGTTGCTCCTGCTGTTGTTTACCTTTCCTCACCGTCCTCCATGGGCTGAGGATTCACTCCAAATATTTTTTTTTAAACCAAAAAATACAAAAACATGAACAGATTGCACAAATCAAATATCTATTTTTAACAATAAGAAGCTACATTTGATCAAATTGCCATAAAATTGCAAATGCAAATTGCTAGTGTATGTCATGTCGGGTGGCGGATCCCGTCGAGTCCCTTTAAATATGTCAATCAAATAAAGTTGCTCTCTGCGGTTCTATTCTTTTCAGCTGTGGTGTTTTTGTGTCCTTGTTGAAACGTGTTGCTCCTGCTGTTGTTTACCTTTCCTCACTGTCCTCCATGGGCTGAGGATTCACTGCAAATATTTTTTTTAAACCAAAAATACAAAAACATGAACAGAATGGACAAATAAAATATCTATTTTTAACAATAAGTAGCTACATTTTATCAAATTGCTATAAAATTGCAAATGCAAATTGCTAGTGTGTCCCGTCGAGTCCCTTTAAATATGTCAATCAAATAAAGTTGCTCTCTGCGGTTGTATATATAAATGCTCCTGGCCACTGTATGACAAAAATATGGCAAAGCTGCAATATGATATCTTGCTAAGAGTTACTGTATATTGTCTTCACAGATTCAAGAGGCTCCAACATTGCAGAATGTGTCCTTCACCGTGAGGCCCGGTCAGCTGCTCGCTGTAATCGGTCCCGTTGGATCGGGGAAGGTACAGGCGCCATCAGGAGGAACTCATAACTTGACATGAAAACAGTAACTTTTGTGTGTCAGTCTTCGCTCCTCAGCGCCATCCTGGGAGAGCTGAGTCAGGAAAGTGGCGTGATCAAAGTCAAGGGGGATCTCACCTACACCTCGCAGCAGCCCTGGCTTTTACCTGGCACCATCCAAAGCAACATTCTCTTTGGCAAAGCGCTCAACTGCCAGAAATACAACAGAGTCCTGAGAGCCTGTGCCCTGAAGAGAGTGAGACCGCGGGGGCACTTGGACACTGTAGCTTGTAGTAAGTCCACTCTGTCTCTGAATGACTCGGTAAAAAAGGCTGCGTTTGGACCTTGTCCAGGACATGGAGCTCTTGCCAGGAGGCGACTTGACACCGGTCGGAGACAGAGGGGCCAACTTGAGCGGAGGACAGAAAGCCAGGATCAGCTTAGCTAGGTGTGCACGCTTAAAAAGAACTACACTTTTTCTGTTTTTTTTTTTTACTTTAACTTCTGACTGGGCGGCACGGCGGTCTAGTGGTTAGCGCGCAGACTTCACAGCTAGGAGACCAGGGTTCAATTCCCACCCTCGGCCATCTCTGTGTGGAGTTTGCATGTTCTCCCCGTGCATGCGTGGGTTTTCTCCGGGTACTCCGGTTTCCTCCCACATTCCAAAAACATGCTAGGTTAATTGGCGACTCCAAATTGTCCATAGGTATGAATGTGAGTGTGAATGGTTGTTTGTCTATATTAGAAAATGAATGAATCGTCTTCGTAATTTGAGTTTTTTTTTGACGTATTGATCTATACGTGCAAACCAACAGGTGGCACCAAAATTACTCCATACACCCCCTAGCAAGTCAGAGCTTTTTTTCTTGTCACTCACTCACACACACGCAAATGACATGTACATAGTAGTCATGACACAAGGAATATCTGGAAGATTGTTAGCAAAAATATGATCTTGTCTGCGGGTTGCTTGTCAACATTTAGTCACTATTGGCAGGTTTATAAGTAAACAAATAAACAACAACAACAACCACAAAGATGATTATTTTGTCTCATATTAAATTTGTCGGAAGTTATTACATTTACAGATTTTCACTTTGGCACATTTGTAATAATTTCAGTAATTCAGTATTACGTTTGCAGTAGGCAAATTTTATTAAGTTTGTGGGAATTTGCGGGATTATTACATTAAAAGCTGCAAATTTGTATTACGTTAGCGGGCAGTTATTACGTTTTCGACTCCAAATTGTCCATAGGTATGAATGTGAGTGTGAATGGTTGTTTGTCTATATGTGCCCTGTGATTGGCTGGCCACCAGTCCAGGGTGTACCCCGCCTCTCGCCCAAAGACAGCTGGGATAGGCTCCAGCACCCCCCGCGACCCTCGTGAGGAAAAGCGGTCGAAAATGAATGAATGAATGAACTTCTGACTGAGGGTATTTTTCAGAGCAGTGTACCAGGATGCAGACATCTACCTCCTGGATGACCCTCTCAGTGCTGTGGATGCCGAAGTGGGCAAGCACATCTTTGAAGAGTAAATTCATATTAAAAACTAAATTACAATCCTACATCAAATATTAATAACATTACGTTATAACTTATGTGTGTTTAGGTGTATTTGTGGACTTTTGAGGAACAAGCCGTGTGTTCTCATCACTCACCAGCTGCATTATCTCAAGGCTGCGCATCAAATTATTGTCTTAAAAGAGGTGATGCAGCGCACTTCGACACGTTTGCACACCACAATAACTGACAATATCAAATTAATCCTGGATATGAATATGGCTATTTTTGTCAGGGTCAAATGGCGGCAAGCGGGACCTACAGTGAGCTGCAGAACTCCGGTCTGGACTTCTCCTCGCTCCTCAAAGAAGAAGAGAGTCCAGAGGAGAGACGGAGCGCGACTCCCACGCCGGGCAACACCCGTACGCTCTCTGACAATTCCATATCTTCCCTGTCCTCCTCCCACTACTCTCTGATGGAAGAGGAGCCACTCGCACTGGTGCGTACAGTTGGAGTATTAGTTAGTACAGTAAACCTCGGATATATCGGACTCGGATATATCGGAAATTCGCTCACAACGGACAGATAAAAAAGAACCGATTTTTCTGTAATGCATTTCCAATAAAAATTCATTGCATATATCGGATTTTTTATCACGGATTTCGCCTATTTCGGACAAAATCTCCAGTCCCGTTCCAATGCATTTCCATTAAATTTCCCTCGCATATATCGGATGGCCGCATCGTGGCGCTCCGATTCCCCGAATCGTGACAGGCCGCTATACGACGTCATTTGCAGCGTTTGCAGCGTTGCCTGCGCGTCCAGGTACATTGGAAACATAGTCAAGGAAGTGCCTTTTTATTCCGGATAAAATCCCATTTACGCATATACCGGATATAAATCCGATATATGCGTAAAACGGACATTTTCCGGTATACGCATATAACGGATTTCGCTTATATCGGACAAAACCAGTGGGAACAATTGAATCCGATATATCCGAGGTTTACTGTATTAGTATTAGTTTTAGAGGGCGGCACACCGATCACAGCTTGGAGACCAGGGTTCAATTCCACCCTCGGCCATCTCTGTGTGGAGTTTGCATGTTCTCCCCGTGCATGCGTGGGTTTTCTCCGGGTACTCCGGTTTCCTCCCACATTCCAAAAACATGCTAGGTTAATTAGCGACACCAAATTGTCCATAGGTATGAATGTGAGTGTGAATGGTTGTTTGTCTATATGTGCCCTGTGATTGGCCGGCCACCAGTCGGGATAGGCTCCAGCACCCCCCGCGACCCTCGTGAGGAAAAAGCGGTAGAAAATGAATTAATGAATTAGTTTTAGATAGTAATTTAATAATAAAGTATACTTATTATTGTGGATGTAGTTTACTGCGTCACCATCATACTGATATCATACTGATATTTTGCTAATTAATTTTACTAATGGTGTAAATAAATCAACGCAATACAGTTCTACAACTGTTAGTATGTTCTCTGTAGGCGGCATTATGAATTATCCTTACTGACCTTTTTTGCAGCACATTTGTAGCGAGTGAAGATTGCTTTTATAGTTATTAGCCCATATTTCCACCCAATAAATAAGATATGGTAGAACCAGAGATCAATAAAAAGTGTGGAGTAATTTCTGATTGAGAACATATTTCTTTGTTCAGTTACAAAAATTATGTTTTTTAAAAGAAATTAGAGAGTAAAGTCTCAATTTTAGGAGTGTTTTTTTTTTTTAATCTACACATCTGACATTATATTAAAAACAAGCCGACAAGCTTAAACCTTCGTCTTAATGCAGTTATAAATTTATGCTTACAAATTTTTAAAAATATTGCTACTTTATTCTCAAAATACTCTAGTATTTATCATCAGTGTGGCCTTAATACTTCATCTAATCTTAATAATAGAATCAGAATCAGAAAAGGTTTATTGCCATGTATGATCAAACACATACTAGGAATTTGTTTTGGTATAGTAGGTGCACACACATCTATTAAAAAAGAATGAAAAATACAAAATATGAAAATACAAAATATACAGAATAACAGTATAAATATATGTACACAGTCTGTTTTTTGTTTGTTAGTAATAATAGTTAGTAATAATAGTACTTAATACCACTATTTAATATGTCTGATCTGGGTGACTACAAATGATGCATTATTAGAGAACTAAAATAAACATAAATAAACATAATATGAAATTGGAACTCCTGACCGTATCAGCCTGCTGTGTTTTGATGCTACCACTAGAGGGCAGAACATACTTACTACTCCCTTTGCTGCTTTACTCCTGTGATGCTGAATGAGTGACATTGCCCTTGGTGTGTATGTACTACTTACATGTGCAGGCAGCACAGCCCACGGACGAGGAAAGGCGCTCACAGGGGAACATCGGCCTGCAAATGTATACGAAATATTTCAGAGCAGGCGCTAACTTTATGGCACTCTTCCTTCTCATTATACTCAACGCTCTTGCACACGTAAGTTCGCCGTGCAAATGTACTACTGTTGAATTAGTGATGAATATTTGTTGTAATTGTGTTTTTTCAGGTGGCATTTGTGCTTCAGGACTGGTGGCTTGCTTGTTGGTAAGATTTATAAAAACAGAAAATATTTTTTTGTCAGTAATATAAACCCAGGCGGTCTTCAAGAAAATGTTATGTTTGACTTCTTGAAGAAGACCTTGTACTTCTCTGACAAATGTCTTATTTGCGCAGCTCATTCCCTTCTTTCCTTCACATTATCCTTGTATGGAGCTTTTTTTTTTGTTTCTTTTGCAGGTCCTCCAAGCAGCAACAGCAACAGCAGCAACAGCAAAAGCAGCAATATGTGCACATAACACAACACCTCAATAGCAGCCTCCCCGCAGAACCGGACCTTGACCTGTACCTAAGTGTTTACGCAGGTGATGCTTGCTGATTGTACGCCTCTTTTTCAAATGTGTGTGTGTGTGTGTGTGTACGCCATGGAATACGGCATCCATTCAGAGAAAAGGATTGGCGGTAACCCAAGGCCTTCAAGGCCAACTCTGGGTACACGGGCCTCAGCTGTACTCAGAAGATAGCGTTGTCTTACTCTTGATTGTCTCCTTGTGACTCCGAAGCTCTTCACTCTTTGTATTTACACTCAAGACAACAACACACACACAAAAAAAAAAAAAAAAAAAAAACCCAGTGGCGAATGAATCATTTAAGTGGGATACATCTGCTTGAATGCTGATTGACCTTTAAAACACCTGTCCTTGAAAGAAGAATGAAGATGGCAATGTGGTGTACTGATGGATTTGTTTTTTTTTTTTTTTCTCCCCCTGTCAGGTTTAACGGCCACATCCGTGCTGTTTGGCTTCGTTCGCAGCTTGGTCTTCTTCAACATCCTGGTGAAATCAGCCCAGACGCTTCACAACCGCATGTTTGATGCCATACTCCGGACCCCTGTGCACTTTTTTGAAATTAATCCCATTGGTAAGCGACTGACTTCCACTATTTTTTTTATTTTTTTATTTTTAATAATTCTACGGGTGTTGAAGTAGATGAATCAACAAGGTTATTCTAACATCTCAACACCAGGGAGCACACTGTTCCCTCTTGTCTCGTCACCTATGTTCCCACTAAACTTTCTATAGTAAATGCCATCGGTTTGTCTGCAGAACATTTATTGATACGTGTATAGTACAAAAATATCTAACTATAACTATACAAATAACTATATATAAAATATAAATAATATTGTGATTACTGAAAATCATCTACAGTCACTACTGTCCAATTAAAAGACCAAACTAATTGTAATGCAGCACTATAATTATAACTATAATGTACACAAATGCCTTCAAGTGTGCACATTTTTTTTAAATGTTGTAAATTTATATACAAATTTTAATTTTTTTTGCTAATTATCATTACCTTTCCTCACTAATTGACTGTCTGGGAGAAATCACATACTTCCACTGTCTTATAGTGAAGTGTGCGGCATTGGTTTACCTTTAAGATACCAATTATGGTTCCTCGTGCGGTAAAGGATGATAAAAAAAATATAATTTTTTTTAATTTGCAGTTTTCCTGTATGGTAAACATTAAAACTGTTACATTAAATAAGTAGTAAATTATGGATATAGTGGTAGTATTATATCATTATTTTCACTTCCACACTGATTTTTTAAAGGTTATATCTGCAGAATTGCACATTTTAATATGAAGGAAAAATACTACACCATCGCAATCATTTTATAGTTATTAATTATAGACTGACATTTTTCTCATGCATTGTTCACCTGTCAGCAGATCATTAGTCTAATCTCATGTGAACAACACAACCGGTTCGGTGTTTATGTATGTGCAACAAGAGGGTGACTTGTACCTACGTACGTATTGAGTCCCGATCAACTGCTTAAATTTAAGCGTGTAAAACAAGTAGTCAAGCCGTGTTCTTGCCGATAATCTTCCACTTGTGGGACTACCTGGTGTTTTATCTGGGTGTGACCTGACTGGTAATCTATGCGCAAACACTTTGAATAATGTAATAATCTGTAATATCGCCGCGCAGGAGAGGCTTAACACACACCGTTATCTGATGGGTGTCGCTATCGGGGACCGGTCCGGTTATTATTAGCTTGGCCTCCAGGAAGGCAAACACCGTGTGTGTCTACGCTGGCTTTATAGCACGATTGTATCTTATTATGGCTATTTTCAATATGAATTATTTCCTAATATTTATACAGAGTGCAATGTGTACGATAAAGCAATCAACCACATTAGGTATCTAAAGCACATCAAATTATTTCTTTACATAGCTAATCATATTCAATTCTGCCTGAGAAGTAATAATTTAGTAGTATCTAATATTATTTTTCTAGTTCTTTAAGAAGTGTTTTGATTGCTTTTTGCTGTACTGCAAAAAAAAACAACACAATAAAACATTTTTGATTTGAGGTATTTGTGCCCTAGTTAGAAATTTGACAACTGTTTACACGTGTACGCCGCTTCAGAACAGGCGCCGCGTTTGAGAGTCTGTTGTATGTATGTTCTCTGTAGGCAGCATTATGAATTATCCTTACTGGCCTTTTTTGCAGCACATTTGTAGCGAGTGGAGATTGCTTTTATAGTTATTAGCCCATATTTCCACACAATAAGTAAGATATGGTAGAACCAGAGAGCAATAAAGAGTGTGGCGTGATTTCTGATTGAGAACAAATTTCTTTGTTCAGTTACAAAAATAATGTTTTTTAAAAGAAAATGTACTGTCCATTAAAGAGTAAAGTCTTAATTAATAAAATAAAAGCTAATCATATTCAATTCTGCCTGAGAGGTAATAATTTAGTAGTATCTAATATTATTTTTCTAGTTCTTTAAGTGTTTTGATTGCTTTTTGCTGTACTGCAAAAAAAAACAACACAATAAAACATTTTTGATTTTGAGGTATTTGTGCCTTAGTTTTGACAACTGTTTACACGTGTACGCCGCTTCGGAACAGGCGCCGCGTTTGAGAGTCGGCCTCAGAGGTAAAGGTTACCCTTTCAAGCGTCGCCGCACAAAGGTCTTATTTGTCGTCGTATGAATGCGCTCGCGTGACAATACGGTACAGCAGCCGTGACTTTTAACTGATGGCAAGGCTTTTGTATCTATTCTTTATCAGCCATTCAATGCTTCACGTTGCATTCACTGACAATTTGTGACTGTGTTATCTTTGACGCTTTTGGGTGATTGCAACCTTTATATTTTATAATAACTTGAAGTCGGAAGATAGGTATTCAGTGGTGAGAAACCCAGTGTCGTTCAGTGTATTCTTTTTCAATGACGGGGAGTAAAACACTGTTAAGTTTAAAATGTAGCGCTACATCAATGCATCCAAGTCATTAGGTGTCATAAAAATGGTTATTATATTGCTGTATACATGGAATGTGTGCACATTTTGAGTGTTTAAAATAGCTTTCCGTCATGTATTTTTTATTTTCATTAACTATATTAATGAATAAGTCACACAGTTTTGCGGTTGAATACAGCACAATAATCCCTAACATTGGCTACAGTTGCTGCCGTAAAGCACGCCAAACTAAAGCTCAACTCTGAAGTCCCAACGCCACTTCCTGTCCACCCCGTACTCAGCTCCCCTAGCACTGGAACACATTTTGAAACAGCACAGGTTTTATTTATGTCGTCAATGGCGTGTTTTCTGTTATGTGTACTCTATACTCTATACATACTCTGTACTCTGTATGCTCTATGAAAATATTCCATATTATCACGGTTGGCTCTGGAACCAATTAACTGTGATAAATAAACGAGGAATTACTGTACATCTGACATTTTTCAGTAAATTTAAAGATCTTGTTTTTAATTATAATTAGGGATGCGCCGATTGATCAGCCGCCAATCAATATCGGCCAATTTATGTAAACAAAAAACAAAAACATATTAGCATATGCCGATAAATGCCGATCACAAAGCTGATTGGCGTGTGACAACAAAAACTACACATGTTCTGTGCTTGTCAGAGCTTTTCTTCCCGTCACTCACAGGCACCAATGACCTGAAACAATGCAGATGAATTTTGGCTTTTTTATGTTTTTGATTTGTTTTGGAAATTTGTTTTGCCTGTACAATTATAAAAGTTTTCCGATGATGGTGACAAAGTAAACTATGGAAAAGCTTTTCCAAATATGAACAAATTAGACCTTGACCTGAGTTATGGAATGGACTTTCAGCCATCTTTTTTTTAGTCCAAAAAAAAGATTAACTCTGCTGCACGGCAGTCGAGTGGTTAGCGTGCAGACCTCACAGCTAGGAGACCCGAGTTCAATTCCACAACATCTCTGTGTGGAGTTTGCATGTTCTCCCCGTGCATGCGTGGGTTTTCTCCGGGTACTCCGGTTTCCTCCCACTTTCAGCCATCTTTTTTTTTTAGTCCAAGCGTTGATTAACTCGGCTGCACGGCATTCGAGTGGTTAGCGTGCAGACCTCACAGCTAGGAGACCCGAGTTCAATTCCCCCCATCTCTGTGTGGAGTTTGCATGTTCTCCCCGTGCATGCGTGGGTTTTCTCCGGGTACTCCGGTTTCCTCCCACATTCCAAAAACATGCTAGGTTAATTAGCATGACTCCAAATTGTCCATAGGTATGAATGTGAGTGTGAATGGTTGTTTGTCTATATGTGCCATGTGGTTGGCTGGCCACCAGTCCAGGGTGTACCCTCGCCTCTCGCCCGAAGACAGCTGGGATAGGCTCCAGCACCCCCCGCAACATTTACAACTTAAATTTTAGTATTTCTTCTGTGAAATTGGATGAATTTACTCCCACCCGTTTAGATCCTTCTCTTGCGTAAATATACACTGTACACGTATATATGTGAAAATATTATGTTTCTCCTGTTTAGCATGAGGTACACTTTAGGTTGAGCCCCTTCATCCAAACGCGATGCAGTAGGCGCCGTGCAGACAGTGGTGGATGTGCTGAGCTGATGTTGATCCCTGTAATTTAGTGTCATTGAGTGGGTTAATCCCCTCAGAGACTGCAGGCCAGAGCCTCGGCTCATCAGCACAGTCAAGGAGAGGAGTTTCCATCAACACCACAACCCCCCCCAAACACACCACCATGCTGACTGTCTACCTTTAACATCAGCACAGTGGGTCACCTCAGTGCTGCGTGTCACTCAGCTGCTGTTGACACGGGGGAACATTAGTTCCTCTGTAGTTCCCCATGTGAGATTCTAATTGTGTCTACAGAGTGAATGTTTTTTTTTTTTTAAACGTCTGTATTTCAGGTCTGGGATGCAAGAAGCAAAGTGTGGGGGGGAAGTGTTGCAGACAGGAGGATGATGATGATATCGAAGTGTGTAAATTGAAAGTGGAGATGGAGGAGTGAGCGCGTGTGTGTGTGTGTGTGTGTGTGTGTGTGTGTGTGTGCAGCGTGGCTGATAGAGCTCCCCCTCGCTCGGCACTTCCACTATTTAATTGCATGAAAGGGAAGGCACGGAGATTGCACAAGCCTGGCGGTGAGAGCGAAGAGAATGGATTTAGAATGTATTAGTATTGGCAGCAAGGTGCCGGCGGTGGGAGGCTGCCCCAGGGCCCTTGGGGGCCTTCATGGAAAGTGCAGGTGAGCCGCGCCACCTCCAGCCTTGGCAGCCCCCCCACCTTCGCTCCAGTCCCTCTTCAGTATTCCTTACATCAGGGGTCTTAAACATGCGGCCCGCGGGCCAAATGTGGCCCACAGGACACTATTTTGAGGCCCCCGCGCAAGTTTGATATGGATGTATGGTATCATGTACCCAGAAAAAAAATTATTACGTTTGATTAATGTTCATGTTAAAGGTTAAATAACTGTTAATAGTTATCCTCCCTATCCGTGTGGAAGTGGGAAGTTTTTGGATATTTAAGTTTAAAGGAAATAACTTGAAGGCTACCGTTTAGGTCGCTAGCGCTCTAGTTTGCGAGTTAGCATGTGTCTCAAGACCCTGCAGTTGCGCAATATGTTGTAAATAACAAAAAGTATAAATGTGACTATAGTTGTGTTTTGTCATGTCTACAGGGCTCTAATAATGCTTTGTTCATTTTAATCGGAAAAAAATAATTTGTCTACCCACCAACTATATGTGGTTTCTTAAGTTTTTATTATTTGCCGTTTTATTATTATTATTATTATTATTATTATATTTATTACTGATTGATTTATTTTCTTTATTCTTGATTTGTTTATTTATTTTTCATCTTATTTTGTGTAGAAAAATAAAAAGTAAGATATTTGAGAACAGTTTTATCAGAGCTTTTCTTGTAGAAAATTGGAACCAAAGCAAAGTTTATTAATTTTTTAATAAATTTTTTAATAAATGCGTTTTTTTTTGGAAAACCTGATGCGGCCCAGTCTCACCCACACCCTAGCTCCAGTGGCCCCCCAGGTAAATTGACTTTGAGACCCCTGCCTTCCATTATTCCAAGGTCCCTCTAACTGTGCCGGGGCCCACACGTGGAGTCGTTCACTTATCGCGATGTTTACAGGAAACAGCGATTCGCCACACGCCTCGCTCAAGCCGGACCCCACTGTTCCACTTCTTCAAGTGTGATTACGGGGGGGGGGTCCCGCTCACATTATATCTCCACCTGGGTTGGAAAGCCTTGATATTTTCCGAGCTTGAAAGAAGTGGTGCAAATCACCGCTGGAGTCTTGAAAGCATGAGAAATGGTTAGATCTTAATACTGAAAACACCGATAGTCGATATTGTTGACGACGCGTCGATTGAAGCCTTTGTCCCACGCCGATCTCACCTCATAGGCATTTGTGTAACAGCACCACTGTAATGCATCCTCTCTATACCATAGTGTCTGAAGCTCATCCCCCTCTGTGTTAACCGAGCCGCTTGTCAAGTCAAACAGCTGATAGCTGACTGATGTTCTCTGCTTTTAGTAGCCTCCGAGCGTTGCATGATGTAACAGGCAGAAACATATCCCTTTCTCACTTGCATTGTTTGTTCGAGGCTTGCATGAATTTAGGTCATCTATGGCTTAGAGTCTAAGTCAGGGGTGGGCAAACTACGGCCCGGGGGCCACATCCGGCCCGCCAAGTGTTTGAATACGGCCCGCCCAATCTTTCCAAAGTATTTCATTTAAACTCAACATACAACCTGGCATCATGGCCTGAGCCAACCTTTTGATGGTTTTATCAATTTGGTTTTTTGACATGGTCTGTTGTTTACAAAGTGCTCCTGAAAAAAGGGACACAAGCACATAATAATAATAATAATAATAATAATAATAATAATAATAATAATAATAATAATAATAATAATAATAATAATAATAATAATAATAATAATAATAATAATAATAATTATTATTAATATTATTATTATTATTATTAGATTATTATAATTATTATTAGAACTATTATGATTATTATAATTATTATATTAATGCTAATTATTATATTAATTAAATATAGTATTATTGTTATATTTGCATATTTTACATAATAATAATATAATAATTATTATTATTTTAATTTTATTGTAATTATTATAATATTTTATTATTTTTTAAATATTTAAATATAAATATAAAATAATAAATAATAATAGCAGATTGCATGACAATTTTACAGATACAATAATACCAGGTGGACTGTTACGTGTAAAATATATAGTCTGCCCCCCCCCCCCCTGTAAATTTTGTCATATCAATGCGGCCCGCGAGTCAAAAAGTTTGCCCACCCCTGGCTTAGACAGTAACATTACATAAAATATATTTGAATCCTGCTCAAACAAGCTGTTTTCCAGGCTAAAGAGAGGAGATTCGTTGTTAGCATAGCAGCAGCAGCAGCAACTCTTACCTCCTTATTCGAACACCCACCCTCGGGATGTCTGCATGCTAAAGGGGGCACTCACACTGTGAATACGATTAGTCCGCCTCTGAGTGTACAACATGCTTACGCCACTTGACTTTGAATCAAGCGCTGATTTGGAGCATTGCTGGGTCGTTGCGGGGAATCATGTTTTGGCGGGGGTTTATGCAATGGCTGTTACGGGGGAGCCCGGCCTCGTCCGCATGCATGTTTTTTTTTTAGGCGGGAGCGGTATTTTTGGATAAAGCTGTAAGCCGCTTACAGCCGTGGAGAGAGGTGATTACAGGGCCCACCTCCATAGCGGTGACTAGGAGGCAACTTTTAGGTCAGTGGTGCCATGGCTCCACCGGCGGGCCACAGACTCGCACTTTCTCCCCCGCCCCCTCCATCCCTAAACAAGGCCCACCTTCAAAAAATAATGCTTTCATGAATTTAGCTCGACAATAGTTGCGTGTCACAATGCAGCGATTTTGCCATAATTGATATATACAGTAAACAGGTACTTTCTGATAGCTACGTATATAAGAAGAAGAGTTAAGAGATAATGGGGATAATTTCCCCACCCTTAGACAGTATTAATACTTTATTTATATTTATATATATGTATACTTTATTAATATTTTGTCCCAGCCTGAGATAGTATCCATGTCCGATGGTGGTGTAAATGAAAAATAAATTAAAAAAAAAAATAAAAAAAAATAAAAAAAATAAAAATATATAAAATATAAAATATAAAATATAAAATACAAAATATAAAATATAAAATATAAAATATAAAATATAAAATATAAAATATAAAATATAAAATATAAAATATAAAATATAAAATATAAAATATAAAATACAAAATATAAAATATAAAATATAAAATATATTTTTTAAAATTAATAAAAATAACTAAAATGAAAATTAAATCACATTGTTGATGTTTTGTCCCATCTTCATTCATTCATTCAAGAAGAGTTAAGAGATAATGGGGATAATTTCCCCACCCGTAGACAATATTGATACTTGCTATGGCTTTATTAATATTTTGTCCCAGCCTGAGATAGTATCCATGTCCGACGGTGGTGTAAATGAAAAAAAAAAATAAATAAATAAATAAAAATAAATAAATAAAATAAAAAATAACAAATATAAAAATAATTTTTAAATTTTTTTATAAAAATAACTGAAATGAAAAATAAATCACATTGTTGATGTTTTGTCCCATCCTTAGTATCTAGACCTAAGTTTGTTGTATTGACATTGCATATAATTCATTCGTCCATTCATTAATTTTCTACACACCCTGGACTAGTGGCCAGCCAATCACAGGGCACATATAGACAAACAACCATTCACACTCACATTCATACCTATGGACAATTTAGAGTCGCTAATTAACCTAGCATGTTTTTGGAATGTGGGAGGAAACCGGAGTACCTGGAAAAAACCCACGCATGCACGGGGAGAACATGCAAACTCCACACAGAGATGGCCGAGGGTGGAATTGAACTCAGGTCTCCTAGCGCTAACCACTCGTTCGCCGTGCAGCCCACATTGCGTATGATATTGCATTATAATATCTGCATCTTGTGTATCGAAACTGTACCAAATCAGACAATTATGCGACAATTTCTATATTTTCTGCCCCATCACCCATAGTATCAATATTATCTATGGGAGGCCGGTGTATCTGTACTGTACTGTACGAGATAATGATGCAATTTATTGATACAAGCCTAAACAGTATCAATAAATAGGAGGGTGGCATATCGATATTGTATTGTGAGATAACGATACAAGGAAATACAATATTGATATTTTGCTCTGCTTTACTACGTCCACAATGCCAAGATAAAGGTAGAGTGAAGTACGCATTGTCTATCATTTACTGCAGTAAATAGTGCATGAAGGCGACTAGAGTACAGTATATAATAGGGTGTGCCATCATGAAAAGATCATGCAATGAATGCAAACTCTACGTTTCAAATAAGAAACACCTGATGCAGACTGGAGGCATCTCAATTAACGTCAGCGATGCTGCCAGTCACAACAAGAACAAGGCAGGCATGCAGCTTGTTTTGCTCCCCCCCCCGCCCCCGCCCTCCTTTTGTTCCCCAAACAAAAGCCTCCTGCACATATTGAGCCGAGAGATTTCAAAACAAATAATGAGTCATTGTTTGAAAGTTAAATAATCCTGTGTTTTCCCATCTGATCGCAGTGTATACGTATACCTAAGCCACTTTATGATCCGCCGTTATATAACGCTAGTGTACAGCCAATTAAAATATGGAATGATTTTATTTTGAAATGCACTGGAGGTTTCATTTGGCTCGCAATATTTCCGTTTACCAGCTTTACCAGAGTGCTACGGCTGCAACGTCTGAAAAAAAAGACCCCAAACAGATTGTTTACGTCGTACCGTACGGCCGACAGAGCCCCAACAGGGATCGCAGGGGTGCTGGAGCCTATCCCAGCTATCCTGATCCCGAGATCAGGGTACACCCTGGACTGGTCGCCAGACAATCACAGGGTACATATAGTCAAACAACCATTCACACTCACATTCATACCTATGGACAATTTGGAGTCGCTAATTAACCTAGCATGTTTTTGGAATGTGGGAGAAAACCGGAGTACCCGGAGAAAACCCACTCGTGCACGGGGAGAACATGCAAACTCCACACAGAGATGGCTGAAGGTGGAATTGAACTCGGGGCTTCTAACTGTGTGGCCTGTGAGCTAACCACTCGACCGCCGTGCAGCCTATGCTGATTATTCATTCATTTTCTACCACTTTTCCTCACGAGGGTCGCGGGGGGTGCTGGAGCCTATCCCAGCTGTCTTCGAGCGAGAGGCGGGGTACACCCTGGACTGGTGGCCAGCCAATCACAGGGCTCATATAGACAAACAACCATTCACACTCACCTTCATACCTATGGACAATTAGGAGTCGCTAATTAACCTAGCATGTTTTTGGAATGTGGGAGGAAACCCGGAGTACCCGGAGAAAACCCACGCATGCACGGGGAGAACATGCAAACTCCACACAGAGATGGCAGAGGGTGGAATTGAACCCGGGTCTCCTATCTGTGAGATCTGCGCGCTAACCACTCGACTGCCGTGCAACCGAGAAACGTCTTAACAAGTCATTGTTATACAAATGACGCATCTGCATAACAAAAACAAAATGATGACGTCAATGTCATTCTTTTATTTCTAAATCCCGCGTTCATCTCTTCTATTCTGTGGTTTGACAGGAAGAATCCTCAACAGGTTTTCCAAAGACATCGGCTACCTGGACTCTCTGCTGCCGTGGACGTTTGTGGACTTCACCCAGGTGAGTCTTCACCTTCCGCGGGGTTCGGGCTGCTGGCACTGCAGCATGGGGAGGCCATTTCATGCCTGGCTAAACCTGCTTTGTGGTGCGGCTCCCTTAATCTGGAAACAATTACTGTGGGATTACCTGCCAGTGCGGCCCAGCGCCTTCACAGATTTAATAAAAGTGCCTCATAGGCTAGAGGACTTGGGGGGGCGGGGGGAGGCGGGGGCGTGGCTCCCATAGTGCGACACAACAGAGGCGGCCTCTTCACAGAATGTGTACTCAGCCTAAGCAAGTGATTGGGGGAGAGAAAGGCACCACAGAGGAAATAATGGACACAGGATGATGGCTCTGATATGGGGGGGGGGCAGTAGCGGGGAGGAGATGACAAGGACGAGGTGTTGAGAGTACGAAGAAATGAGAGCAGGGGGTGTGCGATATGTTTGGAGGGGTGGAGCTGCAAACATGGCTACTGGGAATGTACACAGTGTGGACTATATCTTCACATGGTTACTTTTAAGAACATATACTTTAGGTATAGTTTTATCCGCAATGTAATGGCGGCTAGCGTTTAAATAATCACCACCAATGAGTTTGCTCGTACTAAATTTCCTCGGTTTTGTACTCAAGTCCAAAGTCTAGCCATTTATTTATTTTGTTAGCATCACACTTTCAACCGTCGTCAGGTTGAGTTCCCGTTATACGTGACGTAATATGTGATGGGACAATTAATACAAAAATTTCCATGCCGATTCAGGCAGTTACATTGAATAGTGTTTGTTGGTTGCATTGAAATGTGTCTGACATTCTGAAAAAAAGTGAATTTTGTGAGGTTTTTGGTGATGTGTGCTTCGCCTACACCAAGAATAGACCAGATCAGAGCTGGTGACCTTTCACGAAATGTTCACTACGCCAAGCTAAAACCGTGGACACCTACCCTGGTGTTCCGCGACGCCCATTTTGGCGCCCATCTACCAAATTACCATGAAATCATCATCAGTGACACAAACATTTCTAGGAAAGGTCTTAGTATAACACATAAATCCAGGTCCAGAAAACTGGATCTTAGAGTTGTAACAGTCCACTTGCATCAAGGTCAAGTGGAGAAAATGACTCACCAGATCCAGCACATAGCTTGCTGTGTGTGGTGGCTGGCGCCCACTTTTGTAATGCACACCACTACCACCACCACCACCAATAGGATTGGATATTAATAATTAATAGGATATGTAGTTTCTATAAATTTGGGAATTATCATTCTTATTTTTCCTTCAAATGCTTCCGATGGCGCAGTCCAGTCTACCAAATTACCATGAAATTAGACCCCATTGTGTCATCATCGGTGACACAAACATTTCTAGGAAAGGTTTTAGTCTTAACACATAAATCCAGGTCCAGAAAACTGGATCTTTGAGTTGTAACAGTCCACTTGCATCAAGGTCAAGTGGAGAAAATGACTCTCCAGATCCAGCACATAGCTTGCCGTGTGTGGTGGCTGGCGCCCACTTTTGTAATGCACACCACCACCAATAGGATTGTATCGGAACAACGTTGCATGTATGTTGTTTTTATAAATTTGGGAATTATCATTCTTATTTTTCCTTCAAATGCTTCTGATGGCGCAGTCCAGTCTACCAAATTACCATGAAATTAGATCCCATTGTGTCATCATCAGTGAAACAAACATTTCTAGGAAAGATTTTAGTCTTAACACATAAATCCAGGTCCAGAAAACTGCATCTTAGAGTTGTAACAGTCCACTTGCATCAAGGTCAAGTGGAGAAAATGACTCTCCAGATCCAGCACATAGCTTGCCGTGTGTGGTGGCTGGCGCCCACTTTTGTAATGCACACCACCACCAATAGGATTGTATCGGAACAACGTTGCATGTATGTTGTTTTTATAAATTTGGGAATTATCATTCTTATTTTTCCTTCAAATGCTTCTGATGACGCAGTCCAGTCTACCAAATTACCATGAAATTAGATCCCATTGTGTCATCATCAGTGACACAAGCATTTCTAGGAAAGGTTTTAGTCTTAACACATAAATCCAGGTCCAGAAAACTGCATCTTAGAGTTGTAACAGTCCACTTGCATCAAGGTCAAGTGGGGGAAATGACTCACCAGATCCAGCAGATAGCTTGCTGTGTGTGGTGGCTGGCGCCCACTTTTGTAATGCACACCACCGCCAATAGGATTGGATATTAATAATTAATAGGATATGTTGTTTTTTGTGAATTATCATTCTTATTTTTCCTTCAAATCCTTCTGATTGGCTGTGGACGGAATATGAACAGATGATCCCCAGTCCTGTCTATGTCTGGACCTTAATTGGACCACATTCAGAGCTCTGAGCACAATTGAGCCTAATGCTCCGCTGGTCTTAGGCCTGGTAGCCAAGGGCCACCCGGATGCAAAGCCAGGTTAGGTTACCCACGAAAGCCCGCGGAGATGCGCCAGCTCATGCACCTCGCTCCACAAAGAAGGGAATGTTCGCCGCACAATTCGAGGTAGAGGAGCAGGCGTGGCTCCTTGGTTAGGGCCAAAGAATGGAACAAAGGCGCAGTGAAAACGAATCCCCCCCCCCCCCCACCACCACAATGCCTGAGTGATGTTTGTGGCAGATACCCATCTCCCCGTAGACAAAAGCCATCTTAAATGCTGAAAGCACAAAAGATTATACGCACAAAAGCTTTTTTTTTTGTCCACTTCATTTTGATAAGGTGAATAATGGCGGGAGTAAAATTATAACTTTGAGACAAGGGCCTGCGGGCGACTCTACAAGGTTCGGGAGCGAAAACACATGTATGCATCACAAACTTAGTGCAATCGGTCTTTTTAATCAGGACGCACAAGTGTGTCCGCAGAAGTTGATTAAGGTGACAATGAAATATGTGCAGGCCAAAGGTGCCATCTTTCGGACAAAGTGCTTTTGTTTGGGGCCGCTTGTTTGCAGGTGTCTTCCATAGATCATTAATGCTTTTAGGAAGGAAGGTTTTCCCTCTCTTTTTTTCCTCCCTTTTAAATCAAAGCAGAAAAGCTGCTGATCCTGACTATTGTTGCTCATTCCTGCGAGGACATTTCCCCCCATAGTCTTTGTCTAAATGATTGTCAGGCGGGAATAAAGTGAAACTTCATAAACAAAGCCCTAACTGGTTTATCTCTCTCTATAGGCAGAGGATTTGCACCGCAGCCTCCCCTTTTATGGTGAAGTAAGCACTTTAGCACCCCTCCTATACCCCACCCGACAAGGGGATTCCCTCAACCTTGTTACACCCATACCAGCAAAAAAAAAAAAAAAAAAAAAAGGCTCTTATTTTGGTGTAATTTAGTATATTGAAAAGACAGGTCTTCTTTCTTACAGCCAAGCCACAAAGACAGAAATGTCAATTAAAAACACCTCAGGCTTTGTGGACTGTTAGCTTTTGTGCGGACTTGACCTTTAAATCCCGGGTTGCCTCTGTTTTCCCAGGGGGGGGCAGAGCGGGAGGGGCAGGACAATAAGGGTGGGTGTTTAGAGAAGGGTATTTCAGTGCAGGATTTTTTTGTATGAGAACTTGTGACCGGTTACAAGACTAACTTTAGCGCTCCATAGCTACTACAGTAAACCTCGGATATATCGGATTCAATTGTTCCCACTGGTTTTGTCCGATATAAGCGAAATACGTTATATGCGTATACCGGAAAATGTCCGTTTTACGCATATATCGGATTTATATCCGGTATATGCGTAAATCGGATTGTATCCGTTATAAAAAGGCACTTCCTTGACTATGTTTCCAATGTACCTGGACGCGCAGGCAACGCCGCAAACGCTGCAAATGACGTCGTATAGCGGCCTGTCACGATTCGGCGAATCGGAGCGCCACGATGCGGCCATCCGAAATTTAATGGAAATGCATTGGAACGGGACTGGAGATTTTGTCCCAAATAGGCGAAATCCGTTATAAAAAATCCGATATATGCAATGAATTTTTATTGGAAATGCATTACAGAAAAATCGGTTCTTTTTTATCTGTCCGTTGTGAGCGAATTTCCGATATATCCGAGGTTTACTGTATATGAATATTAGGGGATATGTCTTCATTCATATATTCATTTTTTTCCGCTTATCCTCACGAGGGTCACGGTGCTGGAGCCTATCCCAGTTGTCTTCAGGCGAGAGGCGGGGTACAACCTGGGCACATATAGACAAACAACCATTCCCACCCACATTCATACCTATGGACAATTTGGAGTCGCTAATTAACCTAGCATGTTTTTGGAACGTGGGAGGAAACCGGAGTACCCGGAGAACATGCAAACTCCACACAGAGATGGCCGAGGGTGGAATTGAACCCCTATCTCCCCACTATCGAACTACTATCTGTGAGGTCTGCGCGCTAACCACTCGACCGCCGTGCAACCGAGATACGTCTTAACAAGTCAATTATGCTTAATGAACTTTCCTCTTCTGTGGATGATTCTATTCTTTCAACGTTATGGGAACATATTAGGGAAGCCCTTTTTCTGTTCCCTACCCTGTGTCTCGGCTCCGACGTCAGTGACCTTTGACCTTGCAAATGTTCTTTTGGATGATTAGACGCAAATTCCCACACACGCACTATGCAGAAAAGCCAAAGCTGCTGCAGCAAAAGACTACGTTGCCGCCATGACACATAATAAGCATTCCTTGCATATTCATTCGAGTTGAAAGCTTTCATTGAAGGCAAATAAAAGCATACAAATTGTCTCCTAATTCATGCATTAAAAGCAATAAAGCCCACAGTCATCATTAGAGAAAAAAAATAGTTTGTTCGCCCTCTGCTATAGACACCAACTCGGCACAGAGGACACTCACAAAAACACACAGCAAAGACGTCTATTGTTTAAAAAACACTGGCGGGTGGATCTTTTTTTCTTTTTGTCTGTGTGTGTCTGTATATTGTGGCACATTGTGTGTCAGGCTTCTTCTTCAGCGGCTTTGTGGGATATGAGAAGTGCTGACGTAACCGCGAGGGCTGCGGGATGGGATTTCACCGTCTCTCTCTTCTCTGGTTCTTTACCACCCCCGGTGACAGAAGAAGTCAAGAATGCATCGCATGGCTTTAGGCGTTTAGGCACAAGTTACTCTGGGAAGCAAAGGAGATGGTCCTGTATGCCGTGCGCGGGTTCGAACTCATGAAGGTGGCGAACTTGTGTCTTCACATCGTTTTTCACCGTGAATTCCAGTGTATAAGCTTAAAAACTCTAAATGTATGTGTATGTCAGTAACTACTCTACTACTTATTATTTCTTCATTAGTTCCTCCGTAACTACTTTAAATTCATATACTTTTAAGCACAATATCACAAACATATCAATATACATAGACTGGATTTGATGCGGAGGTCTCATGTTTCAATTTGGCGGCGCCCAAGTGCCAGCTAGTTACGGTAGTAGTGTTTATAGTGTTTAATAGTACTTTATTTATTACTTCCATATTGTTTTTTTTTTTTGCCATAATATGGATGTTCATGTTGTTACGTCATCTTGCGCCATTGTTTACACTCTGGAGCGGCTGTTAGCTTCCCCTTCGCTACGTGAGTAGGATAGGCTGCATAGCCAGAGGGAACAGTGAAAAAGACGGTATAAAGGTTTTGTATAAAGACGGTATCAACCATGTTTAAGATTGTTTGTGTTAATAAAACTTTGCACACATATTTGGCTTTGACTAAATTGAAACATCGGGATATATATCGTATATTGATATTCTACCTAAATATCTCAGAATATGAGTTTTTGTTCATATAGCCCATCCCTGTGCCTTCGTCTTTACACTCTGGAGCGGCTGTTAGCTTTGAGCACCCCTTCGCTACGTGAGTAGGAGAGGCTGCATAGTCGGAGTGAACAGCGAAAAAGACGGTATAAAGGTTTCTGTATAAAGACGGTATCAACCATGTTTTACATCTGTCGTCATGGGGAATGTGCACTAAAGATTGAACATTATATTTAACTTTTTCTACTTTTATTTATTTAAAAAAACAATATATAATATTTTATTTCAGCTGCTATTTTTCTATAAGATTGTTTGTTTTAATAAAACTTTGCACACATATTTGGCTTTGGCTAAATTTAAACATCGGGATATATATCGTATATTGATATTCTACCTAAATATCTCGAAATATGAGTTTTTGTCCATATTGTCCATACTGTATGTCAACATCACAACTTTACTTCACTCGAATTTCATAGTTATTGATTTATGTATGACAACAGTATGACACAAATGTTGAATACCTTCATTTTGGTATTATTTTTTCCAAACGTTCTGTGGTGTCATAAGGACTTTTAAGGAATCGAGTGAAAATGGTGTGCATTACTAGAAATTGTTGACTTGATCTCAACAATACAATAAATGACAGTTGGGAACAGCAGCAGCATTATTCTGATAATATATTATTCTGCCATGGAAACAGGAAATCAGAACATTCAGAGAGCGAGTTAAAAAAAACATATTATTGTCTACTTTCGCCTGGAATACTTAGAGGTGTGATGCTGTACGGTACATGTACCACCCTGATCTTAAATGTGGCTGTAGATAACCATCCTATTGGACATTTTCTGTTGTTTCTCCTGCACAGTTTGCAAGTGGATGACTTAGAAAAGGCACCCTTCATAAGACAAAACATCATAAAGGAATCAAAATTTTTGGTGTTGAGATAGCATTTCTGATCCGTGCCGACATTTCAAGTAGCGCTTCAAACGCGGAAAATGTGGAGCAACTGTACATCCAATGTATCCAGGTGGATCATCGTTTGATGGCAGGAAGCTTCAAGTGTGGTCCCACGATGCTTCGGTCCGACACGTCAGCTGCTGCGACTCACACATCCAGTCCGGGGGTGGGGGTGGGGGGGCTTCGTATTGGGGGTCCTTCAAGCCTGGGAACTTCCTTTTACACAGTCTTCAGCCTCGCCCAGAAACCTTCCCATGTGTCAAAATGATGAATCCCGGTCTTTCTGTCTGCGGCGTTGTGTTCACTGCTCGGAGATTCACCAATCACTGCTCTCCCTTGTAGTTAAAAATGTGTTTTGTGTCGTGACGAAGAGAAAAGAAGGGATGACTGAATGGCGGGCACAAATGATTTATAGTTGCAGCATTGGGCAGAGCACATTTCAAAGCCTTTCTCTTATTTCCAAGATGGGGTTGGAAATCAGCAGCTTGACTGAGCCCAAATAAGTGACTTCTTTTACCTTTTCATGGCACACAAAGGCCCTAATCCAAGGACTACTTGAGCCACCAATGTAGACCACCACAGTATGTGTCAGCCTCTCCTCATCACACAACAAAAACACATTGACTGCAGCTTTATGAAGTGAAAATGGCCCAGAAGGACAAAAATGTGAAGGAGGTTGTCCACAGTCATTTCTCTCAAAGAAAAGGCAGGCCGCATCTGGGCATTTTAATGCTTAAAATAAAGCCCAAAGACAGAGCAGAATGGATCGGGTCACCTCTATTGTTACACCGCCCGAGTGGAACAGCCCTGTTTTGTTTCAGTACCACTGACCCTTGCGGCTTATTGTGCCACCCTGTCACAGAAAAGTGTGGGCTAGAAAAAAAAAAAAAAAAAAAATTCCAGCAATGACAGAGTACTTCTTTTGAGGACTTTTCTTTGCCGTGCTTTCCCCTCATTTCCTGTTTTGTTTGCACTTTTTTCCCAGTGGTGAGTGAGCACGCCGCACTGTCAGTAAATAATAGGCGAATGGAAAGGGAGCGAAGAAGAGAGCCGAGCGACTCCTTGTGTCTGCAGGGATGTTTAATTAAAGCCCGGTGTTTACTTTGTGCCGTGCAACAAGGGGCCGCTATCACTGCCCCAAACAAATATGGTGATTAACTTCAATTTTCTGCATTTATTACGACATCAAAGCAGCGATGCTATCGCAAAAGAAAATAAAGCAATTAGAGTCCGCCGGGATCGAAATGGACTCTGCACACAGCAGTCGTGCATGAATGAGTCAATCACATGCGTGCGGGAGCTTTCTTTTCCTCGCTAAAGAGCAATTAGCGCTAATTCTTTATTTGTACACAAAACCTTTCTTCCATTTATCCACTTTTATGTGCGGGCGGGATGTGGCTTTGGGAGTTTTCTGTTCCTGTGCGGCTACACCAAGAGATACGGATGTGGTCCGAGAGGGTGAGGATGACTTATCGCAGTCATCTGCGTGGTAGTGGTGGGCGGGAGCCGCGCCGTGTTTTCCCCGATGCTGACACGATAAAGCGGCGGACCACGCAAAATGGATCACATCAAACAGGGAGGCCGTGGCGACAGCGAGGAGCCCCCGGGATGGGGGGGGAGCAGGAGGACCGCTATCTTAACGCTTCCTGTTCCTCGACGTGTCCCCTTTGATGACCTCCATCGTCAGATAAGGCGGGTCAGGCCCGGGCCCCTGGTGATCCTCCAATTAGAATTCAAATGAACTAAGCAGTCAGCACATGAGCGAGCGATGTCACCGCAGCGCTGCCTAAAGAACAGTGCAAAGGAGGAATTTTTGTTCGCTTAATGTGTGTTGCCCTCAAGGGAAGGAGACGAGATAGCGTGCAGTAATGGACCGTGTGCCATCTCTCTCTGCAGTCTGGTAGCCTTCCATCAAGGCTCAGATTGAAACTTATGTAGTGTGAAATTCCCGGGATCGGATGTGCTCCGTAGTTTCCACTCCCTGCTTGATTGTGTGGGCTCCACTACGCTGGTGGTTGGACTGGTAATACCCTCTTATCTGACCCGCAAACGGAATTGAGTGGCTTTTCATCATAAAAAAAAAAAAAAAAAAAAACACGCTGAAAGTGATCATGCTTAAATGTGTGCCTAAATGGTAGATAGCGTCTGTAATTAAGGTGCTGAATTAAATGTCTGGTTGAAGGTAGACGCGCGATGCTAATCTCGACATTTTTAGCTTCCGCTCTTCGTAACGTGTCTAATTTCAAGGGGGTTTATCGGATTTCATACATGTATCGTTTTGTTTAGTCAAGTAAAAGCAACAATAGTCAACTTTTCGAGACAACTTTGGAAATGACGTGAACTAAAATCCATTCATTTTTGCCTTTAAAAATAATAATGGAAGTTGTATTTTGGCATGGCCCGGGGGGAGACCAGTTTCACTCTAGTTTGTTACAAACTTAACTGCAGTTGACTTCATAGTAAACTTGAAGCACTTGAAAGCACCCTGGTTCAGCTCACTTCCTCTAATGCAGGGGTGGGCAAACTTTTCGTCTATATATTTTACATGTAACAGTCCACCTGGTATTATTGTATCTGTAAAACTGTCATGCAATCTGCTATTATTATTTATTATTTTATATTTATATTTAAATATTTTAAAAATAATAAAATATTATAATAATTAAAATAAAATTAAAATAATAATAATTATATTATTATTTTATATTTATATTTAAATATTTTAAAAATAATAAAATATTATAATAATTAAAATAAAATTAAAATAATAATAATTATATTATTATATATAATTAATATAATAATTAGCATTAATATAATAAATATACTAATCATAACAGTTATAATAATATCATAATTATTATTTTAATTTTTATTATTATTATGTGCTTGTGTCTCTTTTTTCAGGAGCACTTTGTAAACAACAGACCATGTCAAACAACGAAATTGATACAACCATCAAAAGGTTGGCTCAGGCCATGATGCCAGGTTGTATGTTGAGTTTAAATTAAATACTTTTGAAAGATTGGGCGGGCCGTATTCAAACACTTGGCGGGCCGGATGTGGCCCCCGGGCCGTAGTTTGCCCACCCCTGCTCTAATGTGTCTTCCTTAAACCGTCCCACCTGCAACCGGTATTAACTTAGGGACCTTTACAATACAATCCCATCGTAACAGACGCTACCTTCGTACTTTGCTACCACTTCTTGATTGATTGATTGATTGATTGATGTTTCTTGTTTCTCACCTTCTTTATCAAAGTTCTAGCACAAATTACTTTTTTTGCAGCAGGACTTAATATTTCATTCAGTTTGAACGCGTCGCCAGAGCATGGGGCGCTACTCTTATTAGGAGGAAGGATCTGTCTATAGTGTCCTAACTATAGAAAAACCAATATCCATTCTTGACAGACTGAGTCACCAATGTGCAGATGCTTTTTTTGGGAGTAGTTGGTTCTAGAGTTGGAGTTGGAGTTAAGACATACCTTTATCAATACTTGATAATAGTAATGGTTTTATTTCATTTGAACATGCATCAGATTACAATTGAATGCATCACATAATCAGTTCACAGTTCCACATGTCCAAAAGGAGTAGGAAGAAGCAAAGCTTATTAAATCCTACCCCTCAATCTGGTACTTTTACATTCAGTAACTGTTACATTTGTTCACTTCCTGCTTTCCTAATATAGTTGAAGTTTTTTTAAGGCTAATAAAAACTTATTTGCTGCCTGGGTGCATTCGTTTTCGTTACATTTGTTCACTTCCTGCTTTCCTAATTTATTTTTATTTTTATTTTTTTTATTTTTTTTATTTTAATTATTTTAATTATTTTAATTATTTTAATTATTTTAATTATTTTTATTTATTTTTATTTATTTTTATTTTTTGTCACGTACCGAAGTACGAGGTGATATGACCATCCAATGACATAATGGGTACCATACGTAGTAAGTGATATATATAGAACATCATGACTGGTTCAAGACTCTTCATCCTTGTATTTAGCAAACATCAACTGCTTGTATTGTTTCTTGAATTGGCTCATCGTTGTGCATTGTAATACTTTTTTGTTGGAATCGAATCCTACGAAACCGAGGTTCCACTGAACAATAAAATATCATACCGCCACTTATTAAAACCAATACATATTTTTAAATATTAGGTGAAAAGTACGACTCTGTCATCCGACTCATTGTGTTGTCGTCGAGGCCAGCGTTGAGCACCATGTGTGTATTTCCTAGTGATGTACCAGACAGCCGCAGTGTACTCGCTCGAGTCACTGTGGTCTGGCCCGGTGCCTGCCACCTCCACTTGAGGGGCCAGAGGTGTTGAAGGCTCAACCCGGGGGGATCTCAAGTGCTAAATTTCCAACTGCTAAGTGAGAATTAACGCTGCCATCATTTTCTTTCCACGCATTGAGTCACCTAAGTTGCTTCTACTTTATTCTATTATGACGACAGCATGCGGACACAAGTGAAAAGTTTCTCTTGTTTACTCTTTAAAGCTGCTGTTTCCTTGTCTTCTCAGGTTTTCCTGCAGGTTATTGGCGTGATCGTAGTGTCCTCCATTATCATCCCCTGGATCCTCGTCCCGTTTGTTCCTCTTCTCGCCGTCTTCCTGTGTCTGCGACGCTACTTCCTTCAGACTTCCAGAGATATCAAGCGTCTGGAGGCTACCAGTAATTTTTTTTTTTATTGGGTGGAGGGATTGTGCGGGGGCGTAGGCATGTCCATTGGTAGCGGTAGACAAAAGGCGGACCACAGGAATGCTAATAGACCATTGAGGAGTTCCATAGTCATTAGCATAAAGGCTAAAGGTGGTGCTGGCCCATGACTCGGCCACACGCAATTTCCTCAAGAGACCCGGGGTTCATGACATCACGTACAAAAGGGAAAATGCCAAGTGGGCATGACTGGGTTTTCACTTCACCTATTTTGAATGTGTACCACAAAGTCCCAAATGCACATTGGCCAATAGGTTCTGTCATCTTCAAGAATAAAAGGTTCCATTAAAACCCTCGGCAGAAACATTTAGGCTTTGTGAGCTTGACAAATGGAGACAAAAGACCGCTGAATTGCAACATTTCCATAAAATGGTTTAATATAGAAGCTGCAAATATTACAAGCTAACATTTGAAGTCTTTGCATGACTGACTTCTATAGAAACACTCAAGCACTGAATAGGCTGTTCATTATTTAAATGAATGCATCGGAATGGAAGTGCAAACGGAGCATTTGGTAATTTGTTTGTTTGAGTAGCTAACTGTGTTTTTTGTTGTTGTTGTTTTGTTTATTTACCCGCAGCTCGGAGTCCTGTCTTCTCCCACCTCTCTTCGTCCCTCCAAGGCCTGAGCACCATACGGGCTTTTAAGGTTCAGGAGAGGTTCCAGAAGATGTTTGATGACTATCAAGACCTTCACTCAGGTCCGAAGACCTTATGTGAAACTGGTTTATCACATGTCCTGACGCCGATAAGTGAAATTCCATGAAGTAGGATTCAATATTAACACATAGTCTTGTAATGGAAGCATAGGCAACCTGTTTGTGACCTGGTTTTAACATTGTTAGAGCCCCGTAGACATAAAATAACACCCCTATAGTTGTATTAATAGTCTTGTAATGGAAGCATAGGCAACCTGTTTGTGACCTGGTTTTAACATTGTTAGAGCCCCGTAGACATAAAATAACACCCCTATAGTTGGGAAGCATAGGCAACCTGTTTGTGACCTGGTTTTAACATTGTTAGAGCCCCGTAGACATAAAATAACACCCCTATAGTTGTATTAATCGTCTTGTAATGGAAGCATAGGCAACCTGTTTGTGACCTGGTTTTAACATTGTTAGAGCCCCGTAGACATAAAATAACACCCCTATAGTTGGGAAGCATAGGCAACCTGTTTGTGACCTGGTTTTAACATTGTTAGAGCCCCGTAGACATAAAATAACACCCCTATAGTTGTATTAATCGTCTTGTAATGGAAGCATAGGCAACCTGTTTGTGACCTGGTTTTAACATTGTTAGAGCCCCGTAGACATAAAATAACACCCCTATAGTTGTATTAATCGTCTTGTAATGGAAGCATAGGCAACCTGTTTGTGACCTGGTTTTAACATTGTTAGAGCCCCATAGACATAAAATAACACCCCTATACGTAGTTGTATTAATAGTCTTGTAATGGAAGCATAGGCAACCTGTTTGTGACCTGGTTTTAACATTGTTAGAGCCCCGTAGACATAAAATAACACCCCTATAGTTGGGAAGCATAGGCAACCTGTTTGTGACCTGGTTTTAACATTGTTAGAGCCCCGTAGACATAAAATAACACCCCTATAGTTGTATTAATCGTCTTGTAATGGAAGCATAGGCAACCTGTTTGTGACCTGGTTTTAACATTGTTAGAGCCCCGTAGACATAAAATAACACCCCTATAGTTGGGAAGCATAGGCAACCTGTTTGTGACCTGGTTTTAACATTGTTAGAGCCCCGTAGACATAAAATAACACCCCTATAGTTGTATTAATCGTCTTGTAATGGAAGCATAGGCAACCTGTTTGTGACCCGGTTTTAACATTGTTAGAGCCCCGTAGACATAAAATAACACCCCTATAGTTGTGTTAATAGTCTTGTAATGGAAGCATAGGCAACCTGTTTGTGACCTGGTTTTAACATTGTTAGAGCCCCGTAGACATAAAATAACACCCCTATAGTTGTATTAATCGTCTTGTAATGGAAGCATAGGCAACCTGTTTGTGACCTGGTTTTAACATTGTTAGAGCCCCGTAGACATAAAATAACACCCCTATAGTTGTATTAATAGTCTTGTAATGGAAGCATAGGCAACCTGTTTGTGACCTGGTTTTAACATTGTTAGAGCCCTGTAGACATAAAATAACACCCCTATAGTTGTATTAATAGTCTTGTAATGGAAGCATAGGCAACCTGTTTGTGACCTGGTTTTAACATTGTTAGAGCCCCGTAGACATAAAATAACACCCCTATAGTTGTATTAATCGTCTTGTAATGGAAGCATAGGCAACCTGTTTGTGACCTGGTTTTAACATTGTTAGAGCCCCGTAGACATAAAATAACACCCCTATAGTTGTATTAATAGTCTTGTAATGGAAGCATAGGCAACCTGTTTGTGACCTGGTTTTAACATTGTTAGAGCCCTGTAGACATAAAATAACACCCCTATAGTTGTATTAATCGTCTTGTAATGGAAGCATAGGCAACCTGTTTGTGACCTGGTTTTAACATTGTTAGAGCCCCGTAGACATAAAATAACACCCCTATAGTTGTATTAGTCGTCTTGTAATGGAAGCATAGGCAACCTGTTTGTGACCTGGTTTTAACATTGTTAGAGCCCCGTAGACATAAAATAACACCCCTATAGTTGTATTAATCGTCTTGTAATGGAAGCATAGGCAACCTGTTTGTGACCTGGTTTTAACATTGTTAGAGCCCCGTAGACATAAAATAACACCCCTATAGTTGTATTACCTCATATAGTAGGCATGATAATAAGACATAATAACTCTAGCAATGGGAAAGTTCCTTGTTCTGTCGTATCTCGAACGTGATGTGGGTCGATTACATGGACTCAAAAGATGGATGTCAGCCTGTCATCCGTCCTCACGACGATGTTTGACACTTGACTAAGTGTCTGACATGTGTCTGGCATACAGTACACACTGTTTTTTCAGCTTTTTTAGGTACCACCCATGATGTGCATTGTTAGCTAGCTCATACCAACTAGTTGTCTCTCTGTATAATGCACAGAAAAGTTCAATTATTTTTCACATAATGATGGTGAATGACGGGAAAAATAAAAAATTACAGTTTTCCTTTAAGAAATGATTTGAAACAGGGTGGGGAAGAAGCCAAAAATGTACCACTTCCACACAGAATTGGAGGATACTTTTTTGTCACTATGTCACATCGCACTCTGAATCCATGGTAGTGCAGAAGATGTTCAATAAACAATAATAAACAAATCAGGCTTTGGTACTAAGTGACAATGTGTACAGTTTAGCACGTAGCCAAATTCTGTATATCAATAATATGTTATTATCAATACAGCTCTTGTATTGGATCTCATTTACAGGTGCACCTTAGGTTGTATTCATGGGCTCACTGTCATGTGTTTGCTAACAGAGGCCTGGTTCCTGTTCCTGACTACCTCGCGATGGCTCGCTGTACGTCTCGACGGGATCTGTTCTATTTTCGTGGCCATTACTGCTTTCGGATGTCTTTATTTCAGGGACGGTACTGTATGGGCTCTCATATATAGCCATGTGACACGTTCTTGACAACTTGATGTAGTCTCATTATTTGTTCCTTCATTGCAGAAATGGACCCCGGTGCAGTCGGCTTGGCTCTGTCTTATGCGGTGACGCTGACCGGCATGTTTCAGTGGGGCGTTAGGCAGAGTGCAGAGATTGAGAACATGGTGTGAGAACTTTTAAATGCGTCTTATATTAACACAAGTAACACATCTAGACAAGTGACTAAAAATGGTTGGACAGTGATAACTGAATTTCGGACAAGTCGGAATTAATATTAATAAATGGGAATATTTTCATAAAATTTTATTTGACTTTTAATTTTAAATAAATTTTAAATAAAATAAAAATTAATAATAAATAAAATTATTAAGATAAAATTTTACAGTTTTGTTGTTTTTTTACACTTTTATTGCAATTGATCAGAGATCGGAGAACGTAAACATCAAACTCACAGGAGGTTTTTGGAGCTGTGTGTCAAAAATAGACGTTTTTATGAGCAAATACTCAATATTTTTCGCCATTTTCTTTTGGTCCCGGACACCATCCCCGCAAAACGTGGAGATCTACTGTATAGATCAGGGGTGGGTAAATATTTTGACTCGTGGGTCTCATTGAGTTAACAAAATTGTCCGGAGGGCCAGAACATGTATTTAACACCTACACGCTATTTTATGTTTATAATTTTCCTTGAATTATTTGTCAAATTTCGGATTTGTAAAAGTGTTCTACTATCAGCAGTTCTCATGTCCCTTTTTTACATCAAATTATTAAAATTAAATTTTAATTAAATTTAATTATTAAAATTGTATTTTACTTTTAATTTTAAATTAAATTTTTATTTAATTTAATTATTAAAATTGTATTTTAATTTTAATTTTAATTTAATTTAATTTAATTTAATTTAATTTAATTTAATTTAATTTAATTTAATTTAATTTAATTTAATTTAATTTAATTTAATTTAATTTAATTTTAATTTTAATTTTAATTTTAATTTTAATTTTAATTTTAATTATTAAAATTTAATTTTACAGTTTTGTTGTTTTTTTTAACTAAATAAGACATCCGACTTGGAAGTCATGTCGCCAGTTTGTATGTTAAAAGTTGAAATACTTAAATACGATAAAGTTGAAAGCAACTGGCGGGCCGGATTCAAATGAGTGGTGGGCAGCTATTATTTGAGGCCTGTGGACATGAAATAGCACCCCTATAGTCACTTTTACACTCCTATTATTCCTTCTTTGCAACACATTGCTCAATAATGTAAACACAGCTTGCTACCGAGTGAACTAGTTAGCCTCTAGTTTGTTTATTTTAAACTTAAGAAAGGGTTTCAAATGGAATGGGGAAGAAGGGAAAAAGTAAGATACCACTTCCACACAGAAGTGGATTTTTTTTTTCATTATATGACTGTGGCCACTGATCACAACACACAACAAAAAGATGACGTTATGTACCAAAAGCGGCGTTTGACTTCACCGACGGGTTCAACAGCTACAGAGCAACCACCATGGCATCCGTTGTGAGAGACAGCCGTGACTGACAGCCGAAACGGCAATCATTTTATTTGGGCAGCAGCTTTAATTGGAGAATAATAGAAACAGGAGACCTTTTTACTATTCTAGGAAGACTTTCTTGCCTGTTTTGGATGTCTGTGGGTTTTTCTTGGCTTAATCTCTGTTCCAGTTCATCTCAAAGGTTTTTTTTTTTTTTGTGGGATTAAGGTCAAGTTCTGCCACAGCAGTTTCAAGAAAAGTGTCTTTCCGTACTCTTTTCCACTAAGTGGAACTGTCAACATCCAATCAATATTCCCACTTGAATTCCATGAATACTTTGTGTCTGTAGATGACATCCGTGGAAAGAGTTGTGGAGTACACAGAACTTAAGAGTGAAGCAGCCTGGGAGACTGACACAATGCCACCCCCCGATTGGCCAAAGAGAGGCTTCATCACTTTTGACTCGGTCAACTTCTCCTACAGTGCCGATGATCCGTTGGTCCTCAAGAACCTCACTCTCGTCTTCACATCCACGGAAAAGGTCCTCACTCGCACCAAGCGCACACACAATCACAATACGAAGGAATGAGGTTCATACAGGGTTAAGCGACTTATAAATAATCATATTCCTTGTTTCAATCGCTGAGATCTTTCTCCTAGGAGGGGGGGGGGGGGGCACCGGTGTGCAGAGACCATGACTTAGATATGATATGCAGCTGGAATGTGCTGCATTGTTACGTGGCATTCTTTCCCAATCAATTATTAAAGGACAGCATATTGTGCCGCTGATTCTCCGGCACTATACCATTTGTGATTCATGGAATACATATCTTGTAATTAAGACTGTTCAAGTGGATCCATTCGGTCTCAATTTGCATTTTGAGCTACCTGGCGGTGACAACTGTTTATTCACTGGGAGGAGAGAGAGCGAAGGAAGAGAAAAGGAGAAGACGATGGAGATGGTTGAGGATGATTGGGATTGTGTGTTTAATGCAAGGGGGTGTGTTTTTGCATGGCTATGCTTGGCCAGGGTGGGCTGATTTCACAATGAATAGGTTGATAAGTGTACAGCTCCTGGCTGGCAGGATTGGATGAGGGAGGGGAGGGAATCGGGGGGGGGTAGCGAGGTTATATTGACAAGCCATTGCATCACAGCCATCAAGTCACATAACTGTTCATAAGCTGATTTAAAGCACATGCAACTCGCCTTTGACACCAGCAAGAGACATTTTTGCACCAAACTGGATTACTTGGTCAATGGCGGCTACCCACAATGCCAATGAAAGAGTTAGCATCCATCACAGCATAGCGTTGCATTGTTTTGGAAACACACATGCTCCACCACCACATCGCCGCCATGAGGGGTTTTTCCCATGCATTCAGACAAACCCCGCCCTGTATGTCCTATAATACTCGAACCTTTCTTGGGATCATGGGATCCATTTACCAGCCCTCACCCATAATAAAAACAAAATGTTTTAAAACAAATGCACATAGTTAATAATCTGTTATGTGGTGCAACTGTGACTGTAACAAACTTTATTCACTGTACAAGCGCATTTGAAAGTAATGGTAATGGTTTGATTTCATTTGAACATGCATCAGATTACAATTGAATGCATCACATAATCAGTTCACAGTTCCACATGTCCAAAAGGAGTAGGAAGAAGCAAAGCTGATTAAATCCTACCCCTCCATATGGTACTTTTACAATCAGTAACTGTTACATTTGTTCACTTCCTGCTTTCCTAATGTAGTTTAAGTTTTTTTTAAGGCTAATAAAAACCAATATGGTGCCTCCGTGCATTCGTTTTCTACAGCTTATCCTCACGAGGGTCGCGGGGGTGTGTGCTGGAGCCTATCCCAGCCAATCACAGGGCACATATAGACAAACAACAGTCAATCAGTAACTGTTACATTTGTTCACTTCCTGCTTTCCCAATATAGTTAACTTTTTGAATTTTAGATTTTTTTGTTTTTGAATTTTTTAATGTTTTAATTTTTAATTTTTTTAATTTTTTAAATTTTTTAAAATTTTTTAAAAATTTTTAATTTTTTTAATTTATTTAATTTTTTTTATTTTTTTTCACGTACTGAAGTACGAGGTGGTATGACCATCCAATGACATAATGGGCACCATATTAACTGTCAATATAGTGATATATACTATATAGCGCATCATGACTGGTTCAAGACTCTTGTGTAAAAGTGTAAAAAGAAGTTCACACCTGTAAAATGTGACAAAGTAACAAGTTGAGGTAGTTTTCCAGTTTAGTATAGTAAAATATATATACAGTAAAGTATATCCTGATAATATATCGGGATGGTGTCAGCTGAGCGATATCGGTCTATAAAGTAGATATCGGTTCATATTAGTTAATCCTTTGGTGCGTGATATGCTCACAGTGCTGAGTTTTCTGTGACTTTAGGGCATTGTGGATGAAATATTTTGTATGAAATATGTATTGACATAATGAACCAGAAAGAGTTATGTCTTTAAAAATACTTCTTTATAGAATCGGAATCTTTTGCTCAGTCATTACGAGGCTTTAAAAGTGGTCTTGGGATCATTTTGTCATTTTTCAAACTACAGATACTTAAAGTATTTTTGCAGTCATTCGTAGTATAGTGGAAGAAGTGTTCATTTGGAGTTCAGTGAAAACCCAAACTACCAACTTATAAGGAGATAATCGGTGAAGCTACTGTATAACTGTCGGAAGTTAAAATATCAACTCCTTTCAATCAGTCGTCCTTTTTGTTGTCTTGTCACACAAGCCGTCCGGTGGCGTGGCCCCTCACAGACATGACACTTCAACAAAAAGCCCCGTGATGAATAGTCCGAAAAGGGAGCACGGCAGCAATTTGTCTTTTTATTACGCAGGATTTCTCTGGCGTATGACTTAGTTCTCTATCTGTCCCCCTGTAGGTGGGCATTGTGGGGCGAACCGGCGCTGGTAAGAGCTCTCTGATGTCGGCCTTGTTCCGCCTGGCAGAACCCGAGGGCAGGATAGTGATTGATGGTTTCAGGACATCTGACATAGGTCTGCATACTCTTCGTCAGAGGATGTCCATCATACCGCAGGTCAGTGCTTCTATCACGACTAGAAACCAACGGGTATGTCCATATAAAGCAAAGAAATGCACAACATATAGACAAACAACCATTGCTCCTCGATGATGTATACCAGGGGTGGGCAAACTACGGCTCGGGGGCCACGTGCGGCCCACCAACGTTTGAATCCGGCCCGCCAGTTGAAGTTTTCTTTTATTAAGAAACCAGCATGGCAACAAAATGTAGTATTTTCTACATATATAATAGTGTTACCTGAAGAAGTATTTAAACTCTTCATGTTGCACTTCCCATGAAGCCAGGGGTCGGCAAACTACGGCCCGGGGGCCACATGCGGCCCACCACTCATTTGAATCCGGCCCGCCAGTTGCTTTCTAAGTAACTTTTAACATACAAACTGGCAACATGACTTCCAAGTCGGATGTCTTATTTAGTAAAAAAAACAACAACAAAACTGTAAAATTAAATTTTAATTAATTTTAATTAAATTACAATTTTATTTACAATTAAAAGTAAAATACAATTTTAATAATTAAATTAAATTACAATTTTATTTACAATTAAATTTTAATAATTAAATTAAATTACAATTTTATTTACAATTAAAAGTAAAATACAATTTTAATAATTAAACTAAATTACAATTTTATTTAAAATTAAATTTTAATAATTCAATTAAATTAAAATTTTAATTTTTTAATTAAAAGCAAAATACAATTTTTATAATTAAATTAAAATTTTATGTAAAATTAAAATTTTAATAATTAAATTAAATTAAAATTTTATTTAAAATTAAAAGTAAAATACAATTGTAATAATTACATTCAATTAAAATTTTATTTTAATAATTTGATGTAGTCTGATCTTTAAAGTGCTCCTGAAAAAAGGGACATGAGAACATATAGCTGATAGTAGAACACTTTTACAGATAAAAACTTAGACAAATAATTCAAGGAAAATTATAAACATAAAATAGTGTGTAGGTGTTAAATATTTTGTAAACTCAATGCGGCCCATGAGTCAAAATATTTGCCCACTCCTATTCTATATATTAGATCTCCACATTTTGCGGGGATGGCGTCCGGGACCAAAAGAAAATGACGAAAAATCTTGAGTATTTGCCCATAAAAATGTCTGTCCAAAAACCTCCTGTGAGTTTGATGTTTACGTTCTCCAATTTCTGATCAATTGCAATAAAAGTGTAATTATTTCTTTCTTCAATTGGCCGTACGTCATACCGTAGCAGCAATAAAAAAACACTATGTTCTTTTAAGAAGCGAGCAAACCATTGAAATCATTTTCCAACTGTTCTTTTAGGGTGAAATGATTGTTGGGTCGTTATAGTCGAACCATATGAGACGTCACGATTAACCGAGAAACCCCGGCACTTTGGCTGAGTTATTCACCTTGCATTTAAAAACAAGTACAGAGAATTACACTTGTCACTCTGGGGATTTCTCAAAGCGAGACAAAACGGACGCCCTGAGACAGTTTAACTTTATTTCCGCTTGTTGAAACAGATACGGCATTAAGGAAAATGCCAGCCCGCGGGTGAGTGTCAGCAGAGTATAGGGGAGGGAAGGGGGGGAGACTCCCACGGCCCCGCACTGCGAAGAGAGCAGCTCCCCATCCCTGACAGGGGATTAGCCCTCTACCCCCCAAACATGGGAAAGCTGCTTAGAAGAAGTCTCCCCATCCTCGCAGTCAGAGTCCCCCTTGTATGCCGTCACTTAACCCCCCCGATCGCAGCCAAAATTGCCCAAAACAGTTTCATTAATGCTTCGGTGCGGGTTTGATAGTTTTCTGGCATTGCCGCTTCTTACGAGAAAGTTTTGCATCCCCGTGCGGACTACTTTGAGATAGATGTGATGTGACTTTTTTTTTTCGGAAAATGGCAGGTGAAGTCACATGCTTTTCATACGCTCCGAGTTACACACAGAGCAGACGCTCGGATGCTTGAAATGCTTAAAAAAGCGTATACTGTCTATATGTCAAAGATAACATGATATGATTGTTATGTTTTTTAGAAGATTCCTTATTTTCAGTGCAACTCTCGCATTTCATATGATAAGCTTCTACTGTATTAGCATATGACATTAAAAGAAGCCCTTTCAGATTGTATTGAATTCTTAGGAATTACTTTGTAATACAAAAAAATGGAAGCAAACAGAAGACTTAGAATTGGTGAAGCACATAATCGCTGAATGGAAAGTTGTGCTTGAAAGGGTTTTATTACCCGCCGGAACGTTGAATCCTCTATTAAAGTATGTCACAAAACTCGCTTGAATTGGGACTGTCTTAATGGCACGCTGCTATTTTTGCTGTCAGTGATGGGAGAAAAAAAAAAAAGTTCTATAAAAGTGTTATTTTTATAGTTACACCATGGGAGTCTTTTCGCTTTAAGTTAAGTTTGTTGAGCACTGTGTTCTTGTTCGTTGCATCACATTGGGCGCTCGGCTGCACGGAGGTCGAGTGGTTAGCGCGCAGACCTCACAGCTAGGAGACCAGGGTTCAATTCCACCCTCGGCTATCTCTGTGTGGAGTTTGCATGTTCTCCCACCGTGCATGCGTGGGTTTTCCGCGGGTACTCCGGTTTCCTCCCACATTCCAAAAACATGCTAGGTTAATTGGCATCACATTGGGTGCTCGGCTGCACGGCGGTCGAGTGGTTAGCGCGCAGACCTCACAGCTAGGAGACCAGGGTTCAATTCCACCCTCGGCCATCTCTGTGTGGAGTTTACATGTTCTCCCCGTGCATGCGTGGGTTTTCTCCGGGTACTCCGGTTTCCTCCCACATTCCAAAAACATGCTAGGTTAATTAGCGACTCCAAATTGTCCATAGGTATGAATGTGAGTGTGAATGGTTGTTTGTCTATATGTGCCCTGTGATTGGCTGGCCACCAGACCAAACAGCTGGGATAGGCTCCAGCACCCCCACGACCCTTTTTATTAGCCTTAAAAAAAACGTATGAACTTATGAACAGAACAATAAATTACAGGATGCAGTTATACATTAGTGGTTACCACTTGTGGCTCACAGCCAGGAGACACAAGTTCAATTCCACCATCAGTCATCTCTGTGTGGAGTTTGCATGTTCTCCCCGTGCATGCGTGGGTTTTCTCCAGGTACTCCGGTTTCCTCTCACATTCCAAAAACATGCTAGGTTAATTAGCGACTCCAAATTGTCCATAGGTATGAATGTGAGTGTGAATGGTTGTTTGTCTATATGTGCCCTGTGATTGGCTGGCCACCAGACCAGACAGTTGGGATAGGCTCCAGCACCCTCACGACCCTTTTTATTAGCCTTAAAAAAAACGTATGAACTTATGAACAGAACTATAAATTACAGGATGCAGTTATACATTACGGCTGCGTGGGGAAGGAGTGGTTACCACTCGTGGCTCACAGCCAGGAGACACAAGTTCAATTCCACCATCGGCCATCTCTGTGTGGAGTTTACATGTTCTCCCACCGTGCATGCGTGGGTTTTCTCCGGGTACTCGGGTTTCCTCCCACATTCCAGAAAAACATGCTAGGCTAATTAGCGACTCCAAATTGTCCATAGGTATGAATGTGAGTGTGAATGGTTGTTTGTCTATATGTGCCCTGTGATTGGCTGTCCACCAGTCCAGGGTGTACGCCGCCTCTCGCCCGAAGACAGCTGGGATAGGCTCCAGCAACCTCAGAAGACAGCTGGGATAGGCTCCAGCTCCAGCACAAAATGAACGAATGTTCTCCAAAATGTTGCCCCTAAACTAATCCATGTGCCCTCTACTGTATTGAGTGGCCAAAAAAAGACGCTGGTTGAGATGCTGGTTGTCGCTGTCACATTGTAATACTAGACCTCATTTAAGGATGATTTACCTGTTTGAGGCGTCCTGTCACAGATGCACTTGACTGTCGTACATTTGGAGATGGTTATCACTAATCTTTACTAATTTTGCAACTCTACGGAATCTATTGTACTCCATTCTCAGCCTTTGTACGAGGGCTTTTTGTCTTAAAATAAAAGATCAACTCGGGGAAGCATAGTCGGCCAAAGTGCTGAATGGGACTCCCGAGTGTATCAAGTCCTTTGTGAGCACCTTTTCCCCGAGCACATTTCCTAGATGCGCTCCATAAAGCCTGTCTTAACCCTTTCATACATTTTAGCCCTTGTCATTATCTTTACCGGCCACGGCCTTCTCTTTCTATATCCATCTATCCACAGGACCCAGTTCTCTTCACGGGCACCATGAGGAAGAATCTGGACCCTTTCAGGCAGCACACAGATGAGGACCTGTGGAATGCACTCCAAGAGGTACTTCAGCCCGGCTCTGAATGATTCCCCCTTGCCGGCCCAGGGGGGGATCCCTCTGTCCCCCCGTACAATGCTGCCATTCAGCCTCCCTGCTCGCCACAAGTCATGGGGGGAAATCCCATTAGGGCCATGGGGCCCAGCTCAATGTGCGGCTTGTAACTGGGAAGCATTGAAAGTGCTGGGGGATGTGTTTGGGCAGTCAGGCCAATCAGGATGAAGGCTCCCCCCACAGTGAAGGGCTTCAGCTCCTGGTCCTGCGACTGAATGGGTTTGGTGGCCTGGATTAAAGCTAGAGGGCTGGCCACAAGAGAGCACTGGCCAAGGTCATCAGTGGACCCGGCCTTGCATTGTGCCAGGCGGTTAATGGGTGTGTTTGGATGGGTCTTTAAAGACATCTCCACGGGAGGCCTTTATGCAGGAGTAATGAAGGGTTGGGGCTCTGCGCTCCCCTCTCCGCAGGTGCAGTTGAAGGCCGCGGTGGAGGAACTGCCCAATAAGTTGGACACCATGCTGACCGAGTCGGGCTCCAACTTCAGCATGGGCCAGAGGCAGCTGGTGTGTCTTGCCAGGGCCATCCTGCGGAAAAACCGCATCCTTGTCATCGATGAGGCCACGGCCAATGTGGACCCAAGGTCAGAGGGGTTTACTTTCAACATGCAAACGCCACACAGAGATGGCCGATGGTGGAATTGAACTTGGGTCTCCTGGCTGTGAGGCGCGAGTGGTAACCAGTGCAGCCGTAATGTGTCACTGCATCCTGTGATTTATCGTTCTGTTCATAAAATACAGCAAAAATGAGCATATTGCACACATTGTAGGAAATAGTGATTAATCATGATTAATTCATTTGAAAACGGAGTAACTTTTTAGTAACGCAAAGATATTGCAATATCCAAACAAAACTGTGACATGTGACGTCCATGAATTCAATGTGTCCTCCATTGGGATAGAATAATAATAATAATAATAAGGGGCGGCACGGCGGTCAAGTGGTTAGCGCGCAGACCTCACAGCTAGGAGACCAGGGTTCAATTCCACCCTCGGCCATCTCTGTGTGGAGTTTGCATGTTCTCCCCGTGCATGCGTGGGTTTTCTCCGGGTACTCCGGTTTCCTCCCACATTCCAAAAACATGCTAGGTTAATTAGCGACTCCAAATTGTCCATAGGTATGAATGTGAGTGTGAATGGTTGTTTGTCTATATGTGCCCTGTGATTGGCTGGCCACCAGTCCAGGGTGTACCCCGCCTCTCGCCCAAAGACAGCTGGGATAGGCTCCAGCACCCCCGCGACCCTCGTGAGGAAAAAGCGGTAGAAAATGAATGAATGAATAAGAAGAGGAAGAGGAAGAGGAAGAGGAAGAGGAGAAGAAAGAGGAAGAAGAGGAAGAGGAGGAGGAGGAAGAGGAGGAGGAGAAGAAAGAGGAAGAAGAAAGAAGAGGAAGACGAAGAGGAAGAGGAGAAGGAAGAGGAAGAGAAGAAAGAGGAAGAAGAAAGAAGAAGAAAGAAGAAGAAGAAAGGAAGAGGAAGAGGAAGGAGAGGAAGGAGAGGAAGGAGAAGGAAGAGGAAGAGGAAGAGGAGAAGAAAGAGGAAGAGGAGAAGAAAGAGGAAGAGAAGAAGAAAGAGGAAGAGGAGAAGAAAGAGGAAGAGGAGAAGAAAGGAAGAGGAAGAGGAGAAGAAAGAGGAAGAGGAGGAAGAGGAAGAGGAGGAAGAGGAGAAGAAAGAGGAAGAGGAGGAGAAAGAGGAAGAAGAAAGAAGAGGAAGACGAAGAGGAAGAGGAGAAGGAAGAGGAAGAGAAGAAAGAGGAAGAGGAGAAGAAAGGAATAGGAAGAGGATAACAAAGAGGAAGAAGAAAGAGGAAGAAGAAAGGAAGAAGAAGAGGAAGAAGAAGAGGAAGAGGAAGGAGAAGAAAGAGGAAGAGAAGAAGAAAGAGGAAGAGGAAGAGGAGAAGGAAGAGGAAGAGGAAGAGGAGAAGAAAGAGGAAGAGGAAGAGGAGAAGGAAGAGGAAGAGGAAGAGGAAGAGGAGAAGAAAGAGAAAGAGGAGAAGAAAGGAAGAGGATAAGAAATAGGAAGAAGAAAGAGGAAGAAGAAAGAAGAAGAAAGAAGAAGAAGAAAGGAAGAGGAAGAGGAAGGAGAGGAAGGAGAGGAAGGAGAGGAAGGAGAAGAAAGAGGAAGAGGAAGAGGAAGAGGAAGAGGAGAAGAAAGAGGAAGAGGAGAAGAAAGAGGAGAAGAAAGAGGAAGAGGAGAAGAAAGAGGAGAAGAAAGAGGAAGAAAAAAGAGGAACAACAACAACAACAATAATAATAATAATATTAATAATAATACTAATAATAATAATAATAATAGTAATAACCTCTAACGTCATCTGAAAGTATGGCCAATTATTTTCTTTGCGGTGTCTACCTCCTAGCATACCTGCCGAGCCATCGTAGTGTGCCGCGTCCAATCCCCACCCCGAGTAACTTTAGGAGTGTTTTGTTCTCAGCTCTCGTGTTCTGTGCCACTTTAGAACCGACAGCCTGATCCAGCAGACGATCCGGGACAAGTTTCAAGACTGTACCGTGCTAACCATCGCTCACAGGCTCAACACCATCATTGACTGTGACCGAATCCTGGTAGGTTAGGAAACAAGGAAACGGTACCACTGCAATGTGTGCTTTTTAAGAAGTAAACACACAATACAAAAAAACTTCTCATATATTATTTGCAATGCACAATTTCCTGGATTTTGACAAAGAATACCTGCAGCAAAAAAAACACTCATAACTCTTTTAGCAACAGCTGGACTCCCTTTCCCACTCACAGGGTTTCCTCTCATTGAATCTGTTCTCTTGTGCCACTTGATCTTTGGCCCTTTCCTGCTACTGCCTGCAGAGGTGCCAATTAGCGCTGTTTGTGGCAGCATTTGTCAAGAGTCTATGAAGTGCCGGGCGTGACCTGGCGTCGCTCCCGTCACCGGGAGGGCCACGCAGAAAAAAAAAAAAACAAATATCGAGCAGCTGGGACGGATTCACACTTCGGCTTGTGTTAAATGCCCCCAAATTGGCATGGAACCTTGGAAGAGTTAAATGCCACCTGAGAAAGAGAACGCTAGCTCCCTTTCTTACTGAACTTTATAATAATTAAAGGAACACATTCTGAAGGGTTTAATCTTTTAAAAATGTAAACTGTTTAAATTAGCATTATTTATGTTACTTGTTAATATGCTACCTTACTGATTTCTTTGTTTTTGCACACTTAAAGGTTTCGGATTATCAAACAAATTTAAATCTTCGTCAATGACAACACAACTGAACACAAAATGCAGGTTTTAAATGAAGTCTCCTACAGCGCTGTGGAGGTATTTTTGCCTACTCATCATTCCGGAATTGGTAATGGTAATGGTAATGGTTTTATTTCATTTGAACGTGCTTCAGATTACAATTGAATGCATCACATAATCAGTTCACAGTTCCACATGTCCAAAAGGAGTAGGAAGAAGCAAAGCTTATTAAATCCTACCCCTCCATCTGGTACTTTTACAATCGGTAACATTTGTTCACTTCCTGCTTTCCTAATAAATTACATTTTAATTTTAATCTTAATTTTAATCTTAATTTTAATCTTAATTTTAATCTTAATCTTAATTTTAATCTTAATTTTAATCTTAATTTTAATCTTAATTTTACTTTTAATTTTACTTTTAATTTTACTTTCAATTTTAATTTTACTTTTAATTTTAATTTTAATTTGCACGAGGTAATATGAGCATCCAATGACATAATGTGTCCCATAGTAAGTGTCAATATATATGGCTTTTTAACGTAGTCCTAGCATAGAAGTGTTTCAAATGTACTTCTTCCCTGAGATCATATTTCTCCTCTCTTGTAGAGAAGTATTGGATGACATTTTTAGCTAATTGGTTATTTTTAGCCTTATGCATTATTTTAGCTGTTTGAAGATGAACTATATCAGCAAGTTGAAGTATTTGTGATTTTACAAATAAGGAGTTAGTATGTTCTCCGTAGGCGGCATTATGAATTATCCTTACTGGCCCTTTTTTTTGCAGTACATTTAGCGAGTGAAGATTGCTTTTATAGTTATTAGCCCATATTTCCACACAATAAGTAAGATATGGTAGAACCAGAGAGCAATAAAGAGTGCGGGGTGATTTCTGATTGAGAACACTGCTATTATTATTATGACCCCCCCCCTCCCCACTGCTATTATTATTATTATTATTATTAATAAATCCAGCCGGCAAAGATGCTATGTCTGTAAAATACATAGATGGTAACAGAAGATAAATTATGATTGCAGGTTCTGGACGCGGGCAAGATTCAGGAGTACGATGAGCCTTACACGCTACTCCAGAACAAGGAGGGGCTCTTCTATCAGATGGTCCAACAGACCGGCCCAGCAGAAGCTGCCTCGTTGCTCCACACGGCCAAACAGGTGCCCAGAAAACTCAACACCGTACCATATTTGATCACATACTACAGTATTAATCGGCCCTGTACCCTAGAAACCGCCCATGAATGATACGGGAAAAGGCCCAAATGATACTGTGTCAAAGTATCAGTATCAGTGATACTGATAAAATATAGAGTTTAACCATGTCCAGTATCAGCCCCCGTAGCTGTCCACTCAGATGTATCGTGCCCGTGAAACAACCAATCAGAGAACAGCACACGAGCGTGAACACAAAGTGTTTGTTTTGGTTTATTTAAATAATAATAATAATAAGCTCATGATTAAATAGTATGTGATAATAAGCATGCCAGTACCTTCGGTCTCGGGCTGATACTGACATTTGGGGGCATGATACCTGGCCTGATACCAGACAAACCATGTGATAACCTATAATTATCACATACTACAGTATTAATCGGCCCTGTACCCTAGAAACCGCCCATGAATGATACGGGAAAAGGCCGAAATGATACTGTGTCAAAGTATCAGTATCAGTGATACTGATAAAATATAGAATTTAACCATGTCCAGTATCAGCCCCCGTAGCTGTCCACTCAGAGGTATCGTGCCCGTGAAACAACCAATCAGAGAACAGCGCACGAGCGTGAACACAAAGTGTTTATTTTGGTTTATTTAAATAATAATAATAATAATAATAATAATAATAATAATAATAATAATAATAATAATAATAATAATAATAATAATAATAATAATAATAATAATAATAATAATAATAATAATAATAAGCTCATGATTAAATAGTATGTGATAATAAGCGTGCCAGTACCTTCGGTCTCGGGCTGATACTGACACTTGGGGGCATGATACCTGGCCTGATACCAGACAAACCTATAATGTGATAACCTATAATTATCCACAAAAGCGTACAGTCACGATACCGCCCGTTACGATACAAAAATAACTCAATTATTTTGACTCATGGATCATATTGAATTAAAAGAATTTTTGACATTTTTTCAAGCATAGTACGGTCCTTCACAATTGAAGATACGGTGGTTCTTTGTAGATTTAATCCTGATTTGATCTAGAAAGCCTCCTTTTCCTCACTCGCATAATTTTCAGATTATTTTAAAAGATGACGCCTGCCTGAAAAAAAAATCAGCTTTTTTCCACTTAAATATTGAGTTTAACTTCATCACGATTCGGGTATAAACTCTCTATGGGGATTACTGTAATAGAGAATGTCCATATTTTTCCCTGTGAAATTCATTTGTGATGTATTTCCCCCCTCGGACACTGACAAGCGATAAGAGTCCCTGCTATAGTCATTGTTCAATTCCATTCTATACGTGCATCAGTCTGGGAGCGCAGATACGGCATTGCAACTTCAAACACGCCTTTTGTCCAATAAGAAAAAGTGGGCATCATTTCATTTTCTCTCTGTGTCCCGCCGCACAAGTTTATCAGCTCAACTCCATCTCTCCTCAGCCAGAGGAGTGAAATGAGTAAAATAGTGGATTTGAAAGAGTCAGCACACTTGCTATTATTTGGTGCACTGGGAGGGGACGTATTGTTACAGCCGTTCCCGTTTTTCCTTTCCGTATTGTCGGCGACGCTTCGCCCCCTTTTCATCAGATTACAGTCCGCCGCCACTTATTAAATGCTGAAATGTTGTGTGACAAGTTTCTATAGTTGTCAGTCAAGTTTATATATATACGTTCAATAATCTGATATCAAGCTCTTGCTCTTTTTGTCCGTGTTGAAAGAGGCTCTCAGGGCACGTCGGATATCACACGGCGTGGACTTCCCGTTTGACGCTTTTTTCTTCCCCCCCCGATGGGTGAATGACATTCTGTTCTTGGTGTGAAAAGTTAAGCTCTGTGTTACGTTGAAAGATGGATGTGAAGAGTCGAAAAAAATGGGTCAAACGAAAGCTACTCCGCACAGATAATATTATTATATTATTATTAATATTATATACCGCAAAGTCCACATTCATTCATTTTCTACCATTTTTCCTCACGAGGGTCGCTGGAGCCTATCCCAGCTGTCTTCAGGCGTGAGGCGGGGTACACCCTGGACTGGTGGCCAGCCAATCACAGGGCACATAAAGACAAACAACCATTCACACTCACATTCATACCTATGGACAATTTGGAGTCGCTAATTAACCTAGCATGTTTTTGGAATGTGGGAGGAAACCGGAGTACCCGGAGAAAATCCACGCATGCACGGGGAGAACATGCAAACTCCACACAGAGATGGCCGAGGGTGGAATTGAACTTGGGTCTCCTGGCTGTGAGGCACAAGTGGTAACCACTCCTTCCCCGTGCAGCCGTAATGTATAACTGAGTTTGCATGTTCTCCCCGTTTTTTTCCCGGTTTCCTCCCACATTCCAAAAAACATGCTAGGTTAATTAGCCACTCCAAATTGTCCATAGGTATGAATGTGAGTGTGAATGGTTGTTTGTCTATATGTGCCCTGTGATTGGCTGGCGACCAGTCCAGGGTGTACCCCGCCTCTTGCACAAAGACAGCTGGGATAGGCTCCAGCACCCCCACATGAGGAAAATCCACTTCTAGAGTGTTGGACTTATTCTCAAAGGAATCAGAGTCCATACCCTAAGGCCTCACAGCTAGGAGAACCGAGTTCGATTCCACCCTTGGCCATCCCTGTGTGGAGTTTGCATGTTCTCCCCGTGCATGCGTGGGTTTTCTCCGGGTACTCCGGTTTCCTCCCACATTCCAAAAACATGCTAGGTTAATTAGCGACTCCAAATTGTCCTTAGGTATGAATGTGAGTGTGAATGGTTGTTTGTCTATATGTGCCCTGTGATTGGCTGGGATAGGCTCCAGCACCCCCTTGTGAGGATAAGCAGTAGAAAACGAATGCACCCAGGCACTAAATAGGTTTTTGTTAGCCTTAAAAAAAACTTAAACTATATTATGAAAGCAGGAAGTGAACAAATGTAACAGTTACTGATTGTAAAAGTACCAGATGGAGGGGTAGGATTTAATAAGCTTTGCTTCTTCCTACTCCTTTTGGACATGTGGAACTGTGAACTGATTATGTGATGCATTCAATTGTAATCTGATGCATGTTCAAATGAAATGAAACCATACCGTGAGGATAAGCGGTAGAAAATGAATGAATCATTTTCATCCAAAACATAATCCTACAAAAACATATTCATAGAAATATATTTAGAAGTGTTTAAAATTTTAACAGTTTCAGCCGATCTGCTGTATTTTTTTAATAATCCGCCTAAATTTCCACAAGAACAGACAACAGCGTCCATGACAATTTGTATCAGGAATTCAAGCATTCCCAACTGGATGTGGTGAACAGACTCCGCACTCCCTGGACAAACAGTCGACGTATTATCCAATTTCCTCCACAAGCAAACATTTTCCCCGCTAAGTAAGCCACTTTTGCATGCTTGAGCGGCTGACAAATCCCTTCGACTGGCGCTGACTGCAGCTGCCATAAATCTGGCGGCTAACAGATCTCAGGTCAGATTGCGCCCGCCTGTTCTTGTATTCCTTGACAGCGCTTTTTTTTTTTTTTTTTTTTTGCCTGATATGCTTGCAGGTTCACGTGAACAAACGGCGACTGGGAGACTCGTGCCGCCTCAAGGATGTCGGTGTCGTCTTTGAGACGTCGCTTTGACACTTTGGAGAGTAGCTTTGACCTCCGCCGCGATCGCCGTTACAGACCAAGCCCTCGCGGGAATATTTATTTATTTCACTGTACTTCGGAATGTTTATTCGGCTGCTGCATTCGATGCACTCGAGTTAAAAACAAACCGCGGGGCTGTGCCTTTATTGATAGCGTGACTGTTGATTGATCGCATAATGTATGTGCTCTCTGGGGCCTCTTGGGGGGCTTCAATCCTGTGGCGGTGCTTTAAAGAGTGCACATATTGAATGTATTTATGCCCGTGCACTAAATTAATGGTGACTTTCATTATCCTGTTTTAGCTTATCTTGGCATTATTTTCAAAATCACGAGGCTAAGAGTATCTCTACTTATTGTGCCTGCTTCTCCTTTCGTGTTGTGTTTGCTGTCTTCTCAGTAAATTGGTCTTCCTGCACTTTGAATAAAGCAACCATACTCTACCTCAGCTCAAATGTTGCTAAAATGTCATCTGCCTTGCAACCCCCATCACTTAAAAGTCATGATGCGTTCACTGACAGACAAGCATACTTCCAAACATGGACGCCAGGACCTCAACAAATCAAAATAATATCAAACACATAACTTTAAAAATAAACAAAAAGGTGATTTGCACCACAAATGAGCCTCATGCATGAAAAAGTGTAAAAAGAAGTCAACCACTATAATCGTAAAAACACTCTTTTTTTTTTAAATTGCCCTTCTGGGATAAATAAACTATTTGAAAGTGAAAACCTTAAAAACGTAACTATGATAAAACATATGGGCATATGCATGGTGACGCTGCTAACTCCGTAAATTTTAGCGTCGAGTCTTCGCTCGTTTATCGTGCTTCGTTGGTTCCAGACCCGACTGCAATAATAAATGTTCATAAAAATAATAAAGTGTTAATAAACTAAATATTGTCATAGCTGGAGCACGGAAAACCTGTTTGACTTTCTAAATACATTTTTAAAACGTTATTAGAGCTCTGTAGACATGAAATAACACCCCTATGCTCACCTGGCTTCAACCTTATTTGACGTTGAGACACAATTTTTTCAGTGCAGAGTACCCTGGGGCCCTTTAAATATTAACATTTATAGATTTCATTGATCTCATTAATTTGTTTTCAATAATAAATCAAATCCGCTCACAGTTTAACAAGCTAACAAGCTAACAAGCTAAAACCAAATGTTGCTCTGATGTGTTTGATGAAATCAGGATTGTACTTAGGTAAAAATATGGACTTTTAGTGGGGACTGGCAACACTTTTGTCGTCATATTTTTATTTTAAAAACATGTCCATTGCTAGTTGCTAGTTGCTAGTCTGGTCGTACCGAGCGTCTAATGGATAACATACTGTAGCATAGCGGCTAGCCTATCTCTACCTACTTACACAGTCCCACAACCCTCGTGACCCACTAGTGCAAAACTCAAAGTTTTTTGCGGCCATTTTGGTGGTGCTTGATGCCACGGCTCTACGGTTAAGAATCACTGGTTTAGACCATGTTGAGCAACTCTTATGCTGCAGGGATGCGAGAAGGATGCTAGCTACTAAGTTGGCGAGCTAACCAGTTGAACTCAAATTTATTTCTAAGAAGCAAAAAAATTACCACTTCCACACATAATGGGAGGAGTACTGTTTTTCATCATCTCTATCATCATGTCGGACATGCCATGGTTGGCTTCACTACCCGAACAACTTTTAACAACGCAAACAGGAAGTTACTCTTACTACTTGAGGCAGGTGGTGTTGTAGGTTCGTTCGGCTAGTTGTTTAAAATGCATATTGGAATGCTTTTCTTTTCAATATGGACACCTATTTTTGTGCACTTTTTTTACTGTTTGCTATAGCACATTGTAATAAAAGTGGCATTCCTTTGACGTTTGCATACTGTCTTTATTACCCATTATGTCATTGTATGGTCATATCACCTTGTACTTCGCTACGTGACAAAAATTAAAAAAAAATAAAATAAAATAAAATAAATACAAATAAATACAAATTAATAAAAAATTAATAAAAATTAATAAAAAAATTATAAAAATTTATAAAAATTTATAAAAATTTATAAAAATTTATAAAAATTTATAAAAATAAAAAACATAAAAAACCTAAACTATATTAGGAAAGCAGGAAGTGAACAAAAGTAACAGTTACTGATTGTAAAAGTACCAGATGGAGGGGTAGGATTTAATAAGCTTTGCTTCTTCCTACTCCTTTTGGACATGTGGAACTGTGAACTGATTATGTGATGCATTCAACTGTAATCTGATGCATGTTCAAATGAAATCAAACCATTACCATTTAATTGAGTGTCACAAGTTGAAAGTAAACTCCTCTGATCTTGGGTCCACATTGGCCGTGGCCTCATCGATGACAAGGATGCGTTTTTTTTTTAATTAAAAAAAACAAAAAAAAAAACTATATTAGGAAAGCAGGAAGTGAACAAATGTAACCGTTTCTGATTGTAAAAGTACTGTACTAAGCTTTGCTTCCTTCCTACTCCTTTCTACTGCTTCCATATTGCCGAAATGCAGTTTTGATGCCGAAATTTTTACACTTTAAAAGTGTTTTTTCGCTCCAAAAAGCGCTAATATTGTGTACATAATCTGCATTTTACAATTTTTACATCAACAATAACTCTACACTTAATAACGTAATAGATGCAATATACTAGCATATCAAAGTAGCATAGCATATGCTAGCATAGCTATGCGGGATGCAGTGCTAACATGCTAGGTTAGGCTAGTCGATGAAGAAGAAAACCAAACTGATCATCTTATCCTCCCACCTCCTTCAGCCTTTATTTTAAGACGTTTAGCGAAGCCTCTTTTTCGACAAAACGGTCCTGGCAAAGTGATTTTTCTTCATTTTGGAGCAAATGATGGCTTTTTCCTCAATAAAGGGTGGGACCTTTAAAAAAACGTTCCTGGTGTGCCTCCTTTGCTAACGCGGCGTCCCGCTTTGCTGAATCCAAAAGACGGCCGTCGTACAATATAACCACGTTCCAATTCTTAACGCCATTTTGTCATTAGCGGCTCAATTAGCGGAGCGCTTGGCTTAGATAGGATAGAAGAGAAATGGCTTAACCGCTCTTAAAAAAAAAACGCCACAGTTAAACCCGACCCAGATTTGGCTAGTGAACTGCGGGGACACACACACACACACACACACACACACAGACTTAAACAATTCATTAAAGCCAGTGAGTCTTGAGCCGATGTCATATTAAATGGTTACTTACTCTCAAACACCCCCCCCCCCGCCCCGGGACTCGAATTGTTGGCCTGCAAACAGATGAAAGTTTACATTGAAAAAGAGAAATTGAATTTAGTTGAGGACAGTGGGGCGAGGGGGGGTTAATCAATAGCATAATGGACCAATGAGAAGTGGGGGGCGGGGGGGGGGGGGCGCGTGCTTGCCTTGAAAATGAAATTACCATATTTTTAATCTTAATTTTCCACTCTGTTTATCTGACAGTGCGGATGTGCAATCCAAACAGATAATGAGACACAGTGCGATATTGACACAGAGTGGTGGGGGGCCGGGGGGGTGTGGGGGGCATGCCGGGGGGGGTCTTGTTTCAGTGATTAAACGCCGTGATCGGTGATTACTTTGTGTCGTGATGTCAGGATGGCGACCGGGGGACGTCTCGTGGCAGCTGGAGCACCTGACGCAGCATTGATAAACACACATGGGGGGGGGGGGGGGGGGGGGCGGTGGCGGATACCACAGCTGCCACAATGGGAGTCACTATCTACATCACAGTCAGCATAATATTGCTTCTGCACTCAGCAGGAAGTAGTATTATTAAGCGGATACATTCCTTATAATAATAATAATAATAATAATAATAGTGCCATTTAGAATCTGAATAGATGCGCGCACAATAAAACACACAATAAAACACACAATAAAACGCACAACAACACCAGTCAGCACAATGAATAAATAAAATGACAAATAGAGGCTATACACTGTAAAAAAAAAAAAAAAAAAAAAAAAAGATATCTCTATTATTATTATGATTCACTTCCATATTTCCTTTAGCGCGCTGATAACAAGTGAGAATTGTTTAAGGTTTGTTTCTGTCCTGCCAGCGTTTTCTTTAGTGATGGATGGCGTTTTGACAAATGGAAACAAATTGCAGGCAAGTTTGAGAGGAAGCCTCCAGCTTTGCTTTTTTTTTATTATTATTATTATTTTTTTTTTTTTTTTATGACGGCGACTCCTGATTCCTGAAGTACTTGTTGAAATGAGAAAAAGCAGGATTTCGACAGGCTGTAGTGAAATTAGGAGAATTGACTATGGCGGCTTTGTTCATAGCTGCTGACATGAGGAGGGAGGGGGGGGGCGAAGGGGGGGTGTCATTAGACAGGGAGCACCCCCCCCCCCCCCCCGCCATCCCACCTCCACCTCCCGAGAGACTTCCACCATGCTCTTGTCTTTCTAAAAGTGACTACAAAGTGGATATGTGACAAGTTCCCAAGGCCTGATGTGTGTTTGTGTGTGTGTTTGTGTGTGTTTGTGTGTGTGTGTGTTTGTGTGTGTGTGTGTGTGTTAAGCAAAGCAAAACAAACAACAAATCCAGCGTTCAATTTCTAAATGTGGAAAGCGTTGATGCATACACGCGTATATGTTTTAACTGCCATCGCAGCCTTAAGTTGGAGCCAGTTTGTCAATTTTTGAACTTTATGATCACACAAAACGCAGTCCGGGATAACCTTTTATAGAACTTTTATATACTACTACCCAGCATGCATCAGTCACAACTGTCACGCTTATTCTTGTGGAAGTGGTACCGGTTCCATTCCGCTTCAGTTGCTAGTTACGTTCCATGTTTATTTAATGTTTCCCCCTCAAAAACACAATTTTAAATAATAATGTTTATCATCTACTTATAAGTGGGCTGCACGGTGGTCGAGTGGTTAGCGCGCAGACCCGAGTTCAATTCCACTCTCGGCCATCTCTGTGTGGAGTTTGCATGTTCTCCCCGTGCATGCGTGGGTTTTCTCCGGGTACTCCGGTTTCCTCCCACATTCCAAAAAAAAACATGCTAGGTTAATTAGCGACTCCAAATTGTCCATAGGTATGAATGTGAGTGTGAATGGTTGTTTGTCTATATGTGCCCTGTGAGTCCAGACAGTTGGGATAGGCTCCAGCACCCACCTCGACCCTCGTGAGGATAAGCGGTAGAAAACGAATGCACAGAGGCATCAAATAGGTTTTTATTAGCTTTAAAAAAAACTTAAAACTATATTAGGAAAGCAGGAAGTGAACAAATGGAACAGTTACTGATTATGTAATTGTATGGTCATATCACCTCATACTTCGCTATGTGACAAAAATAAAAATAAAGAATAAAAAAAATAAAAAATAAAAATAAATAAAAATAAATAAAAATAAATAAATAAATAAAAATAAATAAATAAAAATAGAAATAAATAAAAAATACAAATAAATAAAAATAAATACCATAAAAACATAAAAAACCTAAACTATATTCGGAAAGCAGGAAGTGAACAAAAGTAACAGTTACTGATTATAAAAGTACCAGATGGAGGGGTAGGATTTAATAAGCTTTGCTTCTTCCTACTCCTTTTGGACATGTGGAACTGTGAACTGATTATGTGATGCATTCAATTGTAATCTGATGCATGTTCAAATGAAATCAAACCATTACCATTACCATTACCATAAATTCCAGGCCATGCTATGTCACTTTCCAAAAGTGCTTCTTTTCCCAAAAATTTGAGGTAAAAGCTGAGAAAGAAAATGTAGACAATGGCGAGCGGGGGGGTGGGGTGGGGGGGGCGCTTATCTCATTAGTAAATAAGTCTTATTGCTTAAAGCTGTACAAAAAAAAAGGGCCTGTGCTTATTGATGATGTCATCCCTTTGTGGAAGCTTGATGAAGCTTGAGGCAGGGGGGGGATGTAATGTGTGTGTGTGTGTGTGTGTGTGGGAAGCCATCATCTCCCCCAACTTGCTAAAACCCCCCCCCTGTGGACTTTTTGATATCATTTCAAATGTATGACATTTTAACTTGTGTGCCACTCAAATTGGACTCCTTCGTGGCAAAACTAACCGGAATGCACTTCAAAGTTCCATGAGACCGGGATGGGGGGCGGAGGGGGGGGTGCTTGTGCGATATATATGTGTGTATGTGTATGTGTGTGGCTTTTATCGAAGACCATGAGAGCGGCGGTTGATGTTCTGTGCATGTAAACGTGCGGCTTTGGGTAAAGGTGGCGACAGTTTGCGTGCCCCCCCCCCCCCTCTCCATTATTGTCTAGTTGCATTCGCGCCAGCGGGTCCAAGGGCCCACTGTGTCTTTTCAGGTTACGTTCTCATCATTTCTCCTAATGTAGAGACCCACAGGGTTGGTGGCAAGCGCACAATGCGCCTGTTGTACGGCTACTGTCAGCTCTCTCAAATAAGGCTTCCTGTTCATTAGACTTCTTTTCACCTCGCCACAATGCGCCGGCTTTGCGGCAATAGCGAGTCGACGCCCATCTCTTCAATGGCATGTGAATAGTTCTAAATAGTGTTTATGCAAGCCATTGTTGTCCATTGTGTGCCCCCCACCAGGTCTTAATGCACAGTGATTTGCCCGCTTTTTGTAGCTCTGGATGCATTATCTGGCCTACGCGGCTTCAGATGAACGCCTGGCATTTGAAGGCCGGTAAACAGAGTAAAAGTTAACTCCCAGGGGGCAATGCTGCCGGGTGCCTGATAATGTGGGGACGCATTAGAGCGACGTGTACCTTTCACTGCCGTCTAACCCGGATAGAAGACCGTTTTTTGGAAAAACATTACAACAAAATCATATTTTCTCTTGTTGTAATGTGGCGTTCGAAAACCAAAACAATTCAGGAGGCAGATTTGCAGTTCGCTCAGTTTAAGCACATTTATTTATCTTGGCAGAGAAACTTATGGAAAACACTAAAAATAAAAAATAAAAATTAATTGGAAAAAAAAAATGACTTCCTGCAGCCACCCTGCCACACATCCCCGGCTGCTCTTCTTATAGGGCCCCCAATCTGCCCAGAATGTCCCACTTTCGTCCATTGGTTAGTCTATGGTAATGGTAATGGTTTAATTTCATTTGAACATGCATCAGATTACAATTGAATGCATCACATAATCAGTTCACAGTTCCACATGTCCAAAAAGGAGTAGGAAGAAGCAAAGCTTATTAAATCCTACCCCTCCATCTTGTACTTTTACAATCAGTAACTGTTACATTTGTTCACTTCCTGCTTTCCATAATACAGTTTAATTTTTTTAAATTAATTTTTATTATAAAATTTTATTATTTTAATTTTATTATTTATTATTAAAATTATTATTAAATTATTTTTATAATTTTTTAAATTTTATTTTTGTACCGTACCGAAGTACATTTGTTCACTTCCTGCTTTCCTAATATAGTTTAATTTTTTTAAATTATTTTTTATTATAAAATGTTATTATTTTAATTTTATTATTTATTATTAAAATTATTATTAAATTATTTTTATAATTTTTTTAATTTTATTTTTGTCCCGTACCGAAGTACATTTGTTCACTTCCTGCTTTCCTAATATAGTTTGGTTTTTTTAATTATTTTTTATTATAAAATTGTATTATTTTAATTTTATTATTTATTATTAAAATTATTATTAAATTATTTTTATAATTTTTTAAATTTTATTTTTGTCCTGTACTGAAGTAGGAGGTGATATAAGCATCATTAGCATCAGGAGCGTCAGGTGACTGACTCCCTTGGTAAGTATCCCCAGGTGAGACAAACTCTGTGCACATGTTCGAATCCCAATTTAGCCTGGATTAACAAAGCACTATTATCAATGACGTAACTCCACAAACAACGAAATCCTGATTGATGAGTTCAAACTCATTCACTTTGTCACACCCCTGCATTTTTAATATTTCCTGTACAGTTAATAAAGGATTTAGCAAAAAACTTTGTCTAAAAATCCAAACATCAGATGTTCGATTTCTTTTTTAGTATATAATCATAAGAATTCCAATTAAATCCGGAGCTGCCGCCATCATGCGTCTGGCTGCAACCCCACAGTTAAGTTGACGTGGGTGCTGAAAGATTAGGCTGACGCTATCTGTCTCACATCTGATGCAGAATGTCTCGTCGCTGGCTCGATTTATTTTAAACGCTGTGTCTTTATTTGCAAAAAAAACCCACCAGTGCGAAAATGGGAGGTGGGGGGTGGTGGGAGGGGGAATGCAGCTCGGCGGCCGCCTTGCTAATCTGACACACATCACAGTCGAAGAATAAAAAACGTGCAAAAAATCTGCAAGATAACGTCAAAATGATCTAATGGAAAATTTGATGTCTCAGGAGTCCCGTCAGTTAGCGTCTCATCGTCAGTTTTCTACGGTTTTTGTTTTTTGAAATTTTGCCGACATATTGTACGATTCCGCAAAATCGAGTAACGAAAGAAAATGCTAAATAACCCGCCATGGGGCCAAAGAAAGTTGTGAGTACCAGCACGTAATAATAAAGATGAATTGCCAGGAAATACAGGCCACCGGTAAAAAAAAAACAGGACTCGTAGCTCAAAGCCTAGAGGGAAGCTGACGTCATTGCAGCTTCCCACTGAATGCGTTGCTCAGATGTAATGCCTTTTTTTTTTTATTGATTATCATATTGGGCCAAGTTTGTGTATTTGCCAGGTGTACTTTTTGAAATACAGGCCATCAGTAAAAAAACAGAGGACTCGTAGCTCAAAGCCTAGAGGGAAGCTGACGTCATTGCAGCTTCCCACTGAATGCGTTGCTCAGATGTAATGCCTTTTTTAAAATTAATTATCATATTAGGCCAAGTTTGTGTATTTGCCAGGTGTACTTTTTGAAATACAGGCCATCAGTAAAAAAACAGAGGACTCGTAGCTCAAAGCCTAGAGGGAAGCTGACGTCATTGCAGCTTCCCACTGAATGCGTTACTCAGATGTAATGCCTTTTTTAAAATTAATTATCATATTAGGCCAAGTTTGTGTATTTGCCAGGTGTACTTTTTGAAATACAGGCCATCAGTAAAAAAAAACAGGACTCGTAGCTCAAAGCCTAGAGGGAAGCTGACGTCATTGCAGCTTCCCACTGAATGCGTTGCTCAGATGTAATGCCTTTTTTTTGATTGATTATCATATTAGACCGAATTTATGTATTTGCCAGGTGTACTTTTTGAAATACAGGCCATCAGTAAAAAAAAACATAGGACTCGTAACTTAAAGCCTAGAGGGAAGCTGACGTCATTGCAGCTTCCCACTGAATGCGTTGCTCAGATGTAATGCCTTTTTTTTTTTAATTGATTATCATATTAGGCCAAGTTGGTGTATTTGCCAGGTGTACTTTTTGAATGTTAAGTTGCTGTGTGATGAATTTAGTGTTGTAGTAAGAATTATGTAAGTAAGTTTCATATCTGTTTGTCATTTTGTTTATATTTTTGGGTGTCTGGAACAGATTAATCAGATTTCCATTATTTCTACATATTATATTTATATTCACTTTCACTTTTCAGTACCGCTGTAACCTATAATATTAGTTATATTCATTGCAACCTGCCATGCTGTTGCTTATGTGTTTAAATCAACATTGTGTGCTAAACATACCTGCAATGTTAGCATCGACGCTCTTGCTAATGCAACATGAGAAGTGTCCTGGCTGGTCCAAGTTGAGAATTTAAATAACCCTGAAAAAAAAACAAAAAAAACAAAGACAGTACGTTATATGCTTCATGTGTTTGCTGTATTGTAGTCACTCGAACACATCACCCGCAGAGAGTAACTGATAGCTCTCACCATTCACGACTGTGATGGACGGACACAAAAACAAGAAGCTACAGGCGGCACACATGACATGCATGGTCTCTTAATGCAGGCCGGGTGATTACAGGTGAGGAACGTAACTGATAGCGGGCTTGTTATTGTGCTGGGTTTTTTTTTTTTGGCGCGTTTGATGGCCTTGAGCATCCTGGACGAAATGAGAAGCGAGAAGAATCCCGGAGCATACTGATGATCCAAGAAGCTGGTGGGACCTCAGGGTGTGTTTACACAACAATGATGTTTGAAAAGTTTGGCACGCAGAAGACATGAACGCTATCATTCATATCTTGGTGTGTACCAAACATGTGTGCTACTACGTACTACTACTACATACTACAAAAGCCATAGTCATGATGTGCTATACATATCACTATATTGACACTTACTATGGTACTCATTATGACATTGGATGCTCATATCACCTCATACTTTGGTACGGGACAAAAAATAAAAAATACAAAAAATTAAAAAAAAAATGTAAAAATTTAAAAAACTTAAAAAAAATAAAAATTTAAAAAACTTAAAAAAAAAATAAAAATTTAAAAATTTTAAAAACCTTTAAAATAAAAAAAAAATATTAGGAAAGCAGGAAGTGAACAAATGTAACAGTTACTGATTGTAAAAGTACCAGATGGAGGGGTAGGATTTAATAAGCTTTGCTTCTTCCTACTCCTTTTGGACATGTGGAACTGGGAACTGATTATGTGATGCATTCAATTGTAATCGGACGCATGTTCAAATGAAATCAAACCATTACCATTACCATTTCATTGAGTGTCACAAATTGAAAGTAAACTCCTCTGAGCTTGGGTCCACATTGGCCGTGGCCTCATCAATGACAAGGATGCGTTCTTTTTTTTAATTTTTTTTTTTTTTTTTAACTTAAACTATATTAGGAAAGCAGGAAGTGAACAAATGTAACAGTTACTGATTGTAAAAGTACCAGATGGAGGGGTAGGATTTAATAAGCTTTGCTTCTTCCTACTCCTTTTGGACATGTGGAACTGTGAACTGATTATGTGATGCATTCAATTACCATTACCATTTAATTGAGTGTCACAAGTTGAAAGTAAACTCCTCTGATCTTGGGTCCACATTGGCCGTGGCCTCATCGATTTTAATGAAAAAAAAAATTAAAAAAACTTAAACTATATTAGGAAAGCAGGAAGTGAACAAATGTAACAGTTTCAGATTGTAAAAGTACTGTACTAAGCTTTGCTTCTTCCCACTCCTTTTGGACATGTGGAACTGTCAACTGATTATGTGATGCATTCAATTGTAATCTGATGCATGTTCAAATGAAATTAAACCAATACCATTACATATTGTACTATTTTTACATTGTGTATCTTTATTTTCCCAACAATTCAATAACAAGATAAAGAGTCAGGAAGGCAGAATCTAGAAGATCTAGAAAGCTTTCTGCGTGTTATTGTGTGTAGCCGCTCTACAGGAGTTCACAGCTCAATACAAAGGGTCGAAAAATCATAATCATGATTATAAAAATGCTCCTTTAAAGAAGCTACGCTGCTTATTTATAAAAGACAAACACCATTACTGTCTCTATGGGCGTCTCTTCGACACCCACCGAACTCGAACCCTGTTCCACACGCATGTCCCTCATTACACAGAAATAATGATGGTGTCAATTTCAAACACCTTCCACTTTGAGACCTCCATTTTCAGCTAAAAAACCTTAACGGGTAAAGCGTTGGAAGTCGTCTTTGCGTCTATATTCGACCTCCATTAGCCCACCAGGTGTGTCTCACATTTGATTTAATAGAGCACAGTCATGAGGTAATTGGACGTCTGCCACGGTCCTCAGACGACGACGACGATGACGAAAAAAAAAAAAAAAAACACTCTTCTTTTCACGCCCACTGCTGACTTGTGTTGCTTCTGGCTGATATTTTCATTAGAGGCCTTCTTCTTATCAAATAATGAAATAAAGAATCTGTGTTTGAGCCCAGTGCTATTACCCCGCGAATAAAAAAAAAAAAAAAAATGTCTCATGTCTTGCCTCCCCATGCCTATTAATTTTCTCGCCCCGCGCTACATACTAATGCCACTTTCACCGGGATAATAGCACACAATGAGCCCGCCGCGGTCCCGCCTAATTAATAACAACACAAAACAAACTCAACTTAATTGAAATTTGAGCATCCCTTCATTTCCTATTAGAAACATACAATAATAATAATAATAATAATAATTATTCCCATTTGTCACATACGTATTGATCTCGGAGGTTGGCGAGGAAGTATAAGCGAACAAGAGGCAACACATTCAACCTCGACATTGATTCCGACAGATATTAATATTCCACCTCCTGCGCATAATCACAACATGGTGTATGATTTGTTTTCATTGATTAAGTGACACCTCGTCGCGTGGTTATTAATACATTTTGCATTGATATTATTTCTGCGTTAAGAACGATACCAGCACGAGAAGCGAGAGATTGCACGCCACATGCAAATGAGCAACAGGAAACTGTAATCAGCGCCGCTTTTGATACAAAATCTTTACAACTTTAATCAATCTCTGCGGTCGAGCTTTACAAAGTTTTGAATGGCGTCATTTTTTTTTTTTTTTTACGTTTTTTTTTTTTTTTTTTTTTTCTAAAGAGGCTGCACCTTCCTGTCAGATAACTGCTGTATTTTGCAAATTAAAAACCCTTCCAGGAATATGAATTAGGTCGCACAAGCGTTGAATGTCGCCTCCATTCATTGGCGGCGAACATTTCACTTACCTTGGAATTCTTTCCCGTTAATGCAATCAGGCCCACAATTCCCAGCTAGCACACAAATGCACACAAAAAAGGCACAATCTGGCAACGTGGTATTCCATGTTTTTTTTTTATTTTTATCGCACTTCTTTTGTCGCACGAGCCCGTGAACGGAAATAGCTAAACAAAATAAAATAAACAGATAAACAGGAGGCTGTCGCTCGGGCTTTTATGCGGCGTTCCTTCCCGAGCCAAGAACATTCCTCAACTTAATGGTATTTATGTTCCCGCGGTGTTGGTCACAGTCTGTCACACTTTATTTGCATCTGCATGTCCGATTAACAAATATGACATATTCCTAAGATCAGGCTCCTAGCGCTCTAACCACCCACCATGGCAATTAACTGTCTACTAAGCTAACAGGCGGAACACACATGCCTGACGCAAGCTAGTCACATATCGAGCTCCTCTTCTGGAGTCATTCCGAATACATCCGTGTAGGAACGGGATGGAAGGGAGGGCCAAGGGAGACCTCATTTCGGGTGGGAAGTGGTCTTGGATAAGCTAAGATGACTTTTCTATGCCGGTCTAGTCATTAGCCACGGAGGGCCAAGACCTCATTTCGGGTGGGAAGTGGTCTTGGATAAGCTAAGATGACTTTTCTATGCCGGTCTAGTCATTAGCCACGGAGGGCCAAGACCTCATTTCGGGTGGGAAGTGGTCTTGGATAAGATAAGATGACTTTTCTATGCCGGTCTAGTCATTAGCCACGGAGGGCCAAGACCTCATTTCGGGTGGGAAGTGGTCTTGGATAAGCTAAGATGACTTTTCTATGCCGGTCTAGTCATTAGCCACGGAGGGCCAAGACCTCATTTCGGGTGGGAAGTGGTCTTGGATAAGCTAAGATGACTTTTCTATGCCGGTCTAGTCATTAGCCACGGAGGGCCAAGACCTCATTTCGGGTGGGAAGTGGTCTTGGATAAGCTAAGATGACTTTTCTATGCCGGTCTAGTCATTAGCCACGGAGGGCCAAGACCTCATTTCGGGTGGGAAGTGGTCTTGGATAAGCTAAGATGACTTTTCTATGCCGGTCTAGTCATTAGCCACGGAGGGCCAAGACCTCATTTCGGGTGGGAAGTGGTCTTGGATAAGCTAAGATGACTTTTCTATGCCGGTCTAGTCATTAGCCACGGAGGGCCAAGACCTCATTTCGGGTGGGAAGTGGTCTTGGATAAGCTAAGATGACTTTTCTATGCCGGTCTAGTCATTAGCCACGGAGGGCCAAGACCTCATTTCGGGTGGGAAGTGGTCTTGGATAAGCTAAGATGACTTTTCTATGCCGGTCTAGTCATTAGCCACGTTTACATGGACCCAAATATTCCAATTCCAATTGGATTATTTGCTCAAACGGAAAGAATGTAACCTCTCTTCTGGAGTCATTCCGAACACATCCGTGTAGGAACGGGATAGAAGGGAGGGCCAAGGGAGACCTCATCTCGGGTGGGGAAGTGGTCTAAAAGCTAAAAGCTCGCCATGATGCAATAAGCTACAATAAATCCAGCAATTCCACACAATAGCAAACAATAACGAGGTGACTAGCAGAGAGTCCCAACTAAACTAAATACAACAGGTGCTACAATTAGGGCTTACCAGTGCAAGCACACTTGCTGCTCATGATCCAACCTTTGATACTACCTAAGGTGTATTTCCTTTAATGTCTGATGTCAGCTCTTGCCGACATTCTCCATGTATGTTTATATGTGTGTATATATTTTTTAGGTTATTTTAAGTTATCCTCTCATTCCGTGTGGTAGTGGTATTTTTTTTTTTGGCTTTCTACTTTGTCCTTCTTCCCTGCTCTATTTGAAACCCTTTCTTAAGCCAGAATAAAACAATTTACAGAGTATCTCGGTAGCTCGGAAGCACGCTATGTTTTAAGCGGCGGCCATCTTTTGTGTCCCTGCAGTGATCCCCATAGCCCGCACATTACAGTTTAGCAATATATTGAACTTAAACTAAGATTAACAAAAGTGTCAATGTGACTATAGGGATGTTATTTTTTGTCTACGGGGCTCTAATAATAGTAAATGAATGGCCTGAAACCAATGAACTGCTAGTAAGTGCTTTGATGATAAGGAAAGTCTTTTTTTTGCACAATTTGGACACGACCATTATTTTTTAAAAATAATTATTTATAATCATTATATTTTGTATTATTTATAATTTATTTATAATTTATTTATAATGTATTCATAATTTATTTAGAATGTATTCATAATTTATTTAGAATTTATTTAAAAATAATTATTTATAATCATTATATTTTGTATTATTTATAATTTATTTATAATGTATTCATAATTTATTTAGAATGTATTCATTTTATTTAGAATTTATTTAAAAATAATTATTTATAATCATTATATTTTGTGTTATTTATAATTTATTTATAATTTATTTATAATGTATTCATAATTTATTTAGAATGTATTCAGAATTTATTTAGAATTTATTTAAAAATAATTATTTATAATCATTATATTTTGTATTATTTATAATTTATTTATAATTTATTTATAATTTATTTATAATTTATTTATAATTTATTTATAATTTATTCAGAATTTATTTAGAATGTATTCATATTTTATTTAGAATTTATTTAAAAATAATTATTTATAATCATTATATGTTGTATTATTTATAATTTATTTATAATTTTTTTATAATTTATTTGTAATTTATTCATAATTTATTCATAATTTATTTAGAATTTATCTAGAATTTACTTGGAATTATTATAATCTAATTAATTAATCATAAATAATGCATTCAAGTTGCAGCCCCTGTTTGTCAATTTTCCTGCTAAATTGTTATGCTAAAACGCGGTAAGACCTCTTACTATTCACCGCACTCATTTATTAAAAAAATAAGCGTTATGCCGTGTGGCAAATGACAACAACAATAATAATAAAAACATATTGTTAATTTAACACCTCTCCGACTAAGCGCCTAAAACGAAGCATTATTATCTTTGTATGGGATATTCTGCAATGTCTGACTGCTGCTATTTATTTTTTTTTTATCAGAGTTAGAATCTCCAGGCAGAGTGATTGTTGTCACCAAACTAAACTATCTGTTCTGCTTCTTTAAACCACTGACCGTTGGGGCATAGCCAATATGGAGGCTAATCCATTCTTGTGTCTATACGATGGGATGCTGATGGAGGCATATTTGCTTAGGGCAGCCATGCAAATTATTACTTACTGCCCCGTAAGCTGATAACACAAATTAGATCTCCCATTAAAGTTGAACAATGTATGTAAAACGAGAGAAGATGCGGCGAGCGATACCTCGCAGGGATGCTTAAGTTGCAAAATACGCCTCATGCTGGCAAACTTCAAAAGTGGATGAGATGTTTATCCTCGGGAATGGAGGGTTCATAATGGTAATCTCCTGCGCACAGAGGCAGCTGCCAGGTGGAGGGTAGCACAGCGCATGTTTATGAATGGAAATCATTACCGGGGACTGGGGGAGCATGCCAGCACGGACCAGTGATACAGAACTTTTCTATCCGAGGGGGGGGGGGGGGCTCTTAAAAGTTTTGTATGTGTGAAGTGCAAGGCGGTGGTCATTAAGATGAATGCGGGCCGTATCGGAGAACAATCAGGCTGTTAATTCCGTCCCGCCGCCGGAGGAGCAGGGCGGCTTTGACGAGGCGCCGCTATTCCGGGGTCACGCCACCTTCTCTGGACTTTTCCTTTTTTTCTTCTTCTCTTTTTTTTCTTTTTTCTTCTTGTTTTTGTCATAATGTTACTGTAATGATAAAAGATTATGGAGAGGCGAAACTCAACTCGGAGCCCCGATGTCACTTCCTGTCCGCCACTCACTCTGCTTTTATAGCCACACACACGACTTATTTACTTCTATCATGTCTGCTATATTGTTGAAAATTAGTGTAAATGTGACTATAGGGGTGTTATTTGAAGTCGAGAGGTCTCTAATAATTATTAATTATAATAAAAATATAATAAAAATTATAAAAAATATATAATAATTATTTAGAAAGTCTAAACAATTTTTCTTACCTCTTTACTATGAAAATGCGGAAATTCACAGATCTATTTTTAATTTTTTTTTTGTCCTTTTTTCTTCTTGTTTTTGTCAGTAATGTTACTGTAATGATAAAAACGCAGGCTACTGTTATGGAGGTGAAAATCAACTCGGAGCCCCGATGTCACTTCCTGTCCGCCACTCACTCTGCTTTTATAGCCACACACTTATTTACTTCTATCATGTCTGCTATATAGTTAAAATTAGTGTAAATGTGACTATAGGGGTGTTATTTGAAGTCGAGAGGTCTCTAATAATGTTATTTAAACTCAACTCGGAGGACCGATGTCACTTCCTGTCCGCCACTCACTCTGCTTTTATAGCCGCACACACGACTTATTTGCTTCTATCATGTCTGCTACATTGTTGAAAATTAGTGTAAATGTGACTATAGGGGTGTTATTTGAAGTCGAGAGGTCTCTAATAATGTTATTTAGAAAGTCTAAACAACTTTTCCTTCCTCTTTACTATGAAAACGCAGAAATTTACAGATCTATTTTTTTTATTTTTTAAATTTAAAAAAATTAAAATAAAAAAAATTAACATAAAAAAAATAATATTTTTTTATTTTTTTCCTTTTTTCTTCTTGTTTTTGTCAGTAATGTTACTGTAATGATAAAAACGCAGGCTACTGTTATGGAGGTGAAACTCAACTCGGAGCCCCGATGTCACTTCCTGTCCGCCACTCACTCTGCTTTTATAGCCACACACACGACTCATTTACTTCTATCATGTCTGCTATATTGTTGAAAATTAGTGTAAATGTGACTATAGGGGTGTTATTTGAAGTCGAGAGGTCTCTAATAATGTTATTTAGAAAGTCCAAACAACTTTTCTTTCCTCTTTACTATGAAAACGCGGATATTCACAGATCTATTTTTTTTATTTTATTTTATATATTTTTTTAATTTAAAATTTTTTTAAAACTTTTTTAAATTAAAAAAAAAAAAAATTTCCCTTTTTTCTTCTTGTTTTTGTCAGTAATGTGCAACTCTGAGCCCCGATGTCACTTCCTGTCCGCCACTCACTCTGCTCCCCGATAGAACACATTTATAGCCACACACACGAGCATAAGTCATACTTATGACTTATTTACTTCTATCATGTCTGCTATATTGTTAAAAAATAGTGTAAATGTGACTATAGGGGTGTTACTTGAAGTCGAGAGGTCTCTAATATTGTTATTTAGAAAGTCTAAACAACTTTTCTTTCTTCTTTACAATGAAAATGCGGAAATTCACGATCTATTTTTTTTCTTCTTCTCTTTTTTTTCCTTTTTTCTTCTTGTTTTCGTCAGTAATGTTACTGTAATGATAAAAAACGCAGGCTACTGTTACAGCCTTAACCCACGGCAAGTCGGAACTCAACTCGTAGCCCCAATTATTTACTCCCATCATGTCTGCTACATTGTTGAAAATTAGTGTAAATTTGACTATAGGGGTGTTATTTGAAGTCGAAAGGTCTCTAATAATGTTATTTAGAAAGTATAAACAACTTTTTTTTCCTCTTTACAATGAAAATGCGGATTCACTGATCTATTTTTTTTTCTCTGACCTTTTCCCTCTTATCTGATGCTTTAATTCATGCGCCAAATATATAAGCTCAGTATCTTTCAAGAGATGGAAGTTTCCCGTTTCATAGAGCAGAGAGGAAGTGCCGGCTAATTCTTACTTTACTTGTTGTCTTGTTGAGTCCCTTTCCCTTTCTGCTCCTCCGGCCGCCTGATAGGGATTCATCTTTAACCCCCTCCCTCACTTTGGTCCGGCGGACCGTGCGGTCAGCTCTTTTTTTTTTTTTTTTACCCCCTCCCTTTGGACTGACAACTTTCAGTCCTTGGCGGTGAAAGACATGAAGCCGAAACACAAAAGCAAATTAAGAGTACAAAAACACTCGCTATTGTCCCATTGTTGAGGGTCACAAATCGTCAAGTAAAAGCGACACAGCGGTGGTTGAAATGTATTCGCCTCTATCCCGTTGACCCCCGATAGCCCCCCCCCCCCCCTCTCTCTCTTCTCTCTCTCCCCTGGCCTCTCTTTATATTCATTAGATTCATTATAGGCCACAAAGGATTGCCAACAAAACAGCTTGTGATTTTAGTTGAATTTGTCCCCCTCGGAGGCCTGCAGGGAAATTAAAGTAGGTGACTATCACTGGAAGAGGGAGGGGTGGGGGGGGGGCAGGTTTGACACATCTGAAGCTTTCAGTGATGCTAATAGCCAAGCGTATCCAAAATACACAGGAGCTGACCTCAAACAGATTGCAGGGGGGGGGGGGGGGGTTCGGAATCATTAGTTTGCAAATGAAGCGCAAGTACATTGCTTCAATGGCGGAATCATCCCACTCTCAACCTTTTGATTAGTGTTTGTCAACCCCCCCCCCCCCTTTTTTTTTCCTCTCTCTCTCTCTTCATACGCCTCCACCCACCTCGTGCGCCAGAAAATTAATAAAGCAGACATAGCGACACTTTGCAGCCTGGCGTCTTCAAGCACCTGTTAAACAAACGCACTTAAGGCAGGAGTCAAATCAGCAGCCATGTTGGAATTGGTGTAAAATCTTCATTTAGATGACGTCCCCGGGGGTCCGCTCATTACTTCAGATTTATATGGCATTAGTTCTGCATCGCAAATGTGCTCTGCGCCATTCCACCTCACTGAAATATGAAGAGGTTTGATAAAAAAAAAAAAAAAAAAAAGCTACAAGAGATTTTCTCATTTTGTGTGTGTGTGTGTGTGGGGGGGGTTAAGAAATAAATGCAAAACCTTTTAGAGATCCATTAATTTAACTTGTGGCACGCGGCGCCGGCTCCGTGGCCTTGAGCGGCGAATGTTACACGTTGATCGGCGCACTGTAGGCTGCTTGAATTGGACTACACGTGCGATGCTGAACGCATGTCATCGCACGGTACATGTTCAATTGCAAAGCTGCTTTTGGAGATTTTGACATCTGGGTTTGACTTTTATTGCGGGAAAAATATACTTCTTTTTTTATTACATCTTTGTGGTATTTAATTCCATTATGAATCATACGGACAACAAAAAGGATATGTATAGACAACAATCGTTTTTTTTTTAATGTGCCATACATTTTCATTCTTGAAATTGCTTTAAGGTAAAAAAAATAAATTAAATTAAATTAAAAAATCATTTAAAATGTTCCAGACAATTTTACTTTCGGTTTCAGCACAATTTTACTTTCGGTTTGTGTTGAGCTTGACAGTACCCCCCCCCCCCCATACGCACTACTGACACAATTTTTTGTGTCCATTAATACCTTCTTATTGCACAGGGGGCCATCACTCAAAGCCTACTGTTGGGTTATGGGTTGAACTTGACAGTACCCCCCCTTCTCACACACTGGGGACCACAATAGGAAAAACATTGTAAATCAATGTTATGCAAAAAATTATATGTACAGTCAACAATCAGTTTTTAATGAGTCCTACTTTTCAGATGATTCGGTTTTCATTCTTAAAATTGCTTGCCCGGGTAAAAAAAGGTAAAAAAAAAAAAAAAAATCTTTTAAAATGTTTCCGACCATTTTACTTTCGGTTTCAACACAACATAGCACAAAACAAGCTAGTCCGTTTACCCTTTACTGCAAGGGTGTCGTACTCAATTGTCACACAGGGGGCCACCACTCAAAGCCTACTGTTGGGTTGTGGGTTGAGCTTGACAGTACCCCCCCATACGCACTACTGACACAATTTTTTGTGTCCATTAATACCTTCTTATTGCACAGGGGGGCCATCACTCAAAGCCTACTGTTGGGTTGTGGGTTGAACTTGACAGTACCCCCCACCCACTGGGGACCACAATAGAAAAAACATTGTAAATCAATGTCATGCAAAAAATTATATGTACAGTCAACAATCGTTTTTTTTAATGTGCCCTACTTTTCAGATGATTCGGTTTTCATTCTTAAAATTGCTTGCCTGGGTAAATAAAGGTAAAAAAAAAACGAAAAAAATAATAATTTAAAATGTTCCCGACAATTTTACTTTCGGTTTCAGCACAACGTGGCACATAACAAGCTAGTCCGTTTACCCTTTACTGCAAGGGTGTCATACTCAATTGCACAGGGGACCACCACTCAAAGCCTACTGTTGGGTTGTGGGTCGAGCTTGACAGTACCCCCTCCCCTACGTACCATTGACATGGACTGGGGAAATGTCAATTTTTTGTGTCCATTTATACATTCTTATTGCACAGGGGGCCACCACTCAAAGCCTACTGTTGGGTTGTGGGTTGAACTTGACAGTACCCCCCCCCACCCCACCCACTGGGGACCACAATAGAAAAAACATTGTAAATCAATGTTACGCAAAAAAAATTCTGTTCATATTTTTGGGTGTCTGTAACTTTCTGGGGCGGGTGGCACGGCGGTCTAGTACTTAGCACGCAGACCTCACAGCTAGGACACCTGAGTTCAATTCCACCCTCGGCCATCTCTGGTTTGACTCCGGTTTCCTCCCACATTCCAAAAACATGCTAGGCTAATTAGCGACTCCAAAATTGTCCATAGGTATGAATGTGAGTGTGAATGGTTGTTTGTCTATATGTGCCCTGTGATTGGCTGGCCACCAGTCCAGCGTGTATTCTCGCACCAAGACAGCTGGGATAGGCTCCAGCACCCCCTTGCAATAAAGTGTAACTTTTTTAAAATGTCCTCAGTTTTGGGGCAGATGGGCAGTAGCCCAATCTATTGGATGCTACGGTACTCTACCCCTTTACAGAGTCTGCAACAATGTCTTCCTATCCTAGCGTCAAGCATCATGGTGAAGTCTGCAACTAGGGGTGGGGGGGGTCCACTTGTGGCAGCCCCCCCCCCCATTGAGTCTGTCTGTTTCAGTCGCCAATCTGTTTTGTTCTCCGCCCTTTTCAATTTGTTTACATTTGGCCTCTACTACAGACGACAGTCTATTGATTTATTGTCCCACGCTTCCTGCGAGTGGCGTTAAGAGCGCGGAGACCCAAGCCCCCCCCCCCCAACCCCATCTCCAGGCTCAGATATTGTGTCCCCTAGATGCTGGCCCCTGATACAAGATGGTGAGGAAAGGAGGGGGGCAAGCATGACAAGGACCTCACAAGTAAAAAAAAGGATACATGAAGGCTTGAGAGACGGGTGTTGTGGTTCAATGTGGATTTCTGTGAATAGCAAAACATCGTGGGACGTTTACCTCCCACGGGGGTGTTTTTCCACGTCACTGGTGTCCTATGAAACTGATGATTTTTTTCCACAAATTACTGAAATTGTTACTTGTAATTGTTATATTACTGAGATATAACAATGATAAAAATTACTCATAGATAACATTTGGTGCAGGGGTGTCAAACGCAATTTACTTGGGGGCCACTGGAGCTCGGATCTGGGTGAGACTGACTGGGCCGCATCAGGTTTTCCAAAAAAAAACCCCAAAAAACGCATTTATTAAAAACAGAAAAATTAAAAAACTTTGCTTTGGTTCCGATTTTCTACAATAAAAGCTCTGATAAAACATTCCACTGTTCTCAAATATCTTAATTTTTATTTTTCTACACAAAATAAGATGAAAAATAAACAAATAAAAAATAACGAAAATCAATCAATCAGTAATAAATAAATATAATAATAATAATAAAATGGCAAATAATTAAAAATTAAGAAACCACATATAGTTGGTGGGTAGACAAATTATTTTTTTCAGATTAAAATGAACAAAGTATTATTAGAGCCCTGTAGACATGACAAAACACGACTATAGTCACATTTATACTCTTTTTATTTACAACATATTGCGCAACCGCAGGGTCTTGAGACACATGCTAACTCGCAAACTAGAGAGCTAGCGACCTAAACGGGTAGCCTTCAAGTTATTTCCTTTAAACTTAAATAGCCAAAAACGTACCACTTCCACACGGATAGGGAGGATAACTATTAACAGTTATTTAACCTTTAACATGAACATTAACCAAAAACGTAATAATTTTTTTCTGGGTACATGATACCATACAGCATCCATATCAAACTTGCTTATTAAACTTTCATAGTTTAGGGGCCTCAAAGTAGTGTCCTGCGTGCCACATTTGGCCCGCGGGCCGCGTGTTGGAGACCGATGCTCTATAACCACATTAATAAACATATTGTTAAATATAAACCTCAAAAGTGAGCGTTGACTACAATTCACGTATCAAACTTGCACATTAAACTTATATATATCAAGGCGGGGGCCTCAAAGTAGTGTCGCGTTTGAGACCCCTGGTTTGGCGGAACTCCGATAAGAAACGTAAAGTTATCTTTTTACATATCTATGATGACGCAACGGTGATTGAATACTGAAAAAATACTTTGTATTCATGTTTGGTGACATCTCCTTTTTGCAGATTGATACCCCCCCCCCCCACCCCCCCACCCCCTTCGCCATTCTACAAAAGCACCTGTCTGAAACTTCACAGCACAATTTCCATGAGTGAAAAGAATCATTTCAGATGAAAGTTGAAATGCTATTGTCACGCGGCCTTTTCGCTTTTTCCCCCCGCCTTGAAGATAAACAATTTCCCATGAATATATGGCTAGCCTCTTCCTATCTATCCATCACAAAAAGTCGGGAAGCGTTCCCATATTGAGCCTATTGTAGTCTATTAAAGGAAATCCTTCCCTGTGGCAACCGTTTTGCTGCTTTCAAGTAGATAAATGCCTTCCAAGAGGGATAAGAATGCATTTCTACAAAACTGCATTAAAGAGTAATGTTTGTCAGAGGCTCAGATAAAAACTTCACTTTTTTTTTTTTTAAACATTTTTTCCTCCAAGGTAGAATCAAATGCATTGGCAATGTGTAAAGCTGATTGGGGGGGGGGGGGTGCCTACAGGTTAGCGGGCCTCATTTCCAATCTGTGACAGCAATATGTGAGCATACACGCTCCAACATGAGCCGTGGTGGTCACTCTATATATGGAAATCTCTGTCTGCGGGGCGAAATAAAATTTAGAAAAAAAAAAAAAAAAAAAAAAGAGGTGAGATTGGCACTTTAACCCCGGCGCCCTCCCGGAAAATATGTTTTAGTCCGATACATTATACTAGCACGAATTATTTATCAAGATGATACAAGCTTGATATTTGGACCAAAATAATGAGATGTTGAGGTGGCAGCTGGAATGTTCCGGTCCGGCGAGCAGCATCTATGAATGGCGGGAAATGAAGTAAATATGGCGGGCCGGGAAATGTGAAAGAGTGCAAATGCTTTGGTGGCGACTGAACGGAATGATATCTTTTTATCCGTCTGTCTTTTGTTGACGGGGATAGATGCATCAAATTTGATCCTCGCGGTCCTGAATCCATTAATTCGCAATTTTTCATAAATCTTAACGCATGCTTGAATGCATGATAAAATGATTAAAGCGTGTAGTATAAATTAGTATATTAATTAGTATATTATTATATTATTATTTTTTATATTATTTTTTTATATTATTATTATTATTATTATATTATTATTAGTAGTATATTATATTAGTATATTAATATACTAATGCAAATCTGAATTTTTGACTATAAAACAATCCATTAAGAGTATATGGAGTCACTTTTAAATACAAAAAACACATGTTATATTATATTATTATTTTTTGTATTATTTTTTTTATATTATTATTATATTATTATTATATTATTATTATTAGTATATTAATATACTAATGCAAATCTGAATTTTTGACTATAAAACAATCCATTAAGAGTATATGGAGTCACTTTTAAATACAAAAAACACATGTTATATTATATTATTATTTTTTATATTATTTTTTATATTATTATTATTATTATATTATTATTATTAGTATATTATATTAGTATATTAATATACTAATGCAAATCTGAATTTTTTACTCGAAAACAATCCGTTAAGAGTATATGGAGTCACTTTTAAATACAAAAAACACATGTTATATTATATTATATTATATTATACTTAGCAACTTATCAATGTTCTCTCTACAGAGGATAGATAATCTGAGGGCCAGGGGCCGTACACGGCCCGCAATGCAATTCCGCATAACACAAAACATCAAATAAAACATTTAACCCACAAAAAAAAAAAAAAAAAACGATAATAAACATTTGTTCCAATTCTTGCAAAATATGTCATCATCTGAGCTCTGCTTTATGTGAAGCTTGAACGCTCACTTTTGAGGTTTATATTTAACAATATGTTTATTACTTGTGGTTATAGAGCATCGGTCTCAAACACGCGGCCCGCGGGCCAAATGTGGCACGCAGGACACTACTTTGAGGCCCCGAAACTATGAAAGTTTAATAAGCAAGTTTGATATGGATGCTGTATGGTATCATGTACCCGGAAAAAAATTATTACGTTTTTGATTAATTTTCATGTTAAAGGTTAAATAACTGTTAATAGTTATCCTCCCTATCCGTGTGGAAGTGGTATGTTTTTGGCTTTTTTAAGTTTAAAGGAAATAACTTGGAGGCTACAGTTTAGGTCGCTAGCGTTCTAGTTTGCGAGTTAGCATGTGTCTCAAGACCCTGCAGTTGCGCAATATGTTGTAAATAAAAAGAGTATAAATGTGACTATAGTCGTGTTTTGTCATGTCTACAGGGCTCTAATAATGATTTGTTAATTTTAATCTGAAAAAAAATTGTCTACCCACCAACTATATGTGGTTTATTATTTTTTTTATTATTTGGTGTTTTATTATTATTATTATATTTATTTATTACTGATTGATTTTCTTTATTCTTGATTTATTTATTTATTTTGCATCTTATTTTGTATAGAAAAATAAAAATTAAGATATTTGAGAACAGTGGATATGATATTTTATCAGAGCTTTTATTGTAGAAAATCAAAACTAAAGAAAAGTTTATTAATTTTTCTGTTTTTAATAAATGCGTTTTTTTTTTGTTTTTTTTTGGAAAACCTGATACGGCCCAGTCTCACCCAGACCCTAGCTCCAGTGGCCCCCCACAAGTAAATTGAGTTTGAGACCCCTGTTATAGAACATCATAATCGGAGACGTTTCTAATATTTTCATCACTATTTGATTTACACGGAATAAAAGTCAATAAAACACTGACATGAATGCCTCTTTGTCAGTGTCAATCAAACACATAAATGTTCATAAAGGCGATATTTTCAGATTGTGTCGTCGAGTGCGTGCTAACAATGTAAGCGTTCTCCGAGTGTTCTCCTCTGGGTGCATACAGTCGCTCATCGCGGAACATCTCAAATGTCAACCGGGAATCTTTCAAACACAAAAACAAAAAAAACAGGAGAGTGTCGCGCTAAGTTGAGTTGAAAGAGGCCACCTGTCGACGGCGCCGCGTTCACGGAACAAAGTCACGCAGTTGTTGCAGGCAGGCAGACAAAAAAAAAAAAAAAAAAAAAAAAAGAAAATCCATTCACTGACGCTGAATGCGGCGGAGGGCGCGTTTTCTTTATGGCGGATGACTCCAAAGAGCACAAGACAAGTGTTTTAATTTGACGCTTTTCACTCGTCAGGTCATGCAATCAAGGTAAAACCTGACATGTTCTATTATTTTAGATTCTCCTTTGAAGACGTAAACAATGAAAAATGTATTTGAATGAAACATGTGCAGACACATGGGTGGGATTGATGATGCAATGAATGTATAAGAAATGTTTTGCAATGCATAATTAGGGAGAAAATGGTTCCTTTCGATACACCCGGACCGCCATCTTCGGTCACGTTTTGTCTATTTCAACTTGTTGACTGAATTAGGCAAATGAAGTGAATCGAAAAAAAAAAAAAAATGGTGTCTTTCTAGCGTCGCCCACAAACCCACTTCTCCCTCCTCCTCATGCCAAACCATTTGTTTTGTTGTATTTCATCCTCTCAGAACATCCCAGCGCTTTTCAGGACCCCCCTTTGTTCTTGGTGAAGGGGTCTTTTATTTGGGGGGGGGTGAAAGAAAGAAAAAAAAAATCTCCCATCTCGGACTCTCGCGCTTTTTGCCTTGATGCAGATCTTCATTAATCTCGGGGGGCGCCCCCGCTGCGGGCTCTCCAGCGGGCTGACGTTTTGATGGGAATTGAATTTGATACCGTATTGTGACTTGTATGGAGGCCCACAATGGCCCGTCTTCCTTCCTCTGTCTGCACACAATTGGAGAGACCCAATTAAATAATTTGGGACAATAAAAGGCCGACAAAAGGGATACGAGGGCGCAAAGTGAGGGCTCCAACGTTTTGGATTCTACCTATTTCTGTATCGTGTTAATTAATTTCGGGGTTGAAACCACAAGGGAGGGGAGTGACGCCGGGGACCAAAATAGGAAAAATATTGTAAATCAATGTTATGCAAAAAATGATATTTACAGTCCAATCGGTTTTTAATGTGCCCTACTTTTCAGATGAGTCGGTTTTCATCTAAAATGTTTGAGTAGGCCACCACTCAAAGCCTACTGTTTACCTTGACAGTACCCCCCCTACTCACTACTGACATGGACTGGAGAAATGTCAATTTTTTGTGTCCAAAACTACAAAAACATCACAATCTCAAAGCCTACTGTTGGGTTGTGGGTCGAACTTGACAGTACCCCCCCCTACTCACTACTGACATGGACTGGAGAAATGTCAATTTTTTTGTGTCCAAAAACACAAAAACATCACAATCTCAAAGCCTACTGTTGGGTTGTGGGTCTAACTTGACAGTACCCCCCCTACTCACTACTGATATGGACTGGAGAAATGTCAATTTTTTGTGTCCAAAACCAAGAAGAGTTTGCAGCTGTGGAACGGGCAGATTTCCCATCTAAAATGTTTGAGCGGGCCACCACTCAAAGCCTACTGTTGGGTTGTGGGTTGAACTTGACAGTACCCCCCCTACTCACTACTGACATGGACTGGAAAAATGTAAATTTTTTGTGTCCAAAAACACAAAAACATCACAATCTCAAAGCCTACTGTTGGGTTGTGGGTCGAACTTGACAGTACCCCCCCTACTCACTACTGATATGGACTGGAGAAATGTCCATTTTTTGTGTCCAAAACCAAGAAGAGTTTGCAGCTGTGGAACGGGCAGATTTCCCATCTAAAATGTTTGAGCGGGCCACCACTCAAAGCCTACTGTTGGGTTGTGGGTTGAACTTGACAGTACCCCCCCTACTCACTACTGACATGGACTGGAGAAATGTCATTTTTTTGTGTCCAAAAACACAAAAACATCACAACCGCAAAGCCTACTGTTGGGTTGTGGGTCGAACTTGACAGTACCCCCCTACCCACTACTGACATGGACTGGAGAAATGTCAATTTTTTGTGTCCAAAACCACAAAAACATCACAATCTCAAAGCCTACTGTTGGGTTGTGGGTCGAACTTGACAGCACCCCCCCTACTCACTACTGACATGGACTGGAGAAATGTCATTTTTTTGTGTCCAAAAACACAAAAAACATCACAATCTCAAAGCCTACTGTTGGGTTGTGGGTCGAACTTGACAGTACCCCCCCCCTACTCACTACTGATATGGACTGGAGAAATGTCATTTTTTGTGTCCAAAAACACAAAAAACATCACAATCTCAAAGCCTACTGTTGGGTTGTGGGTCGAACTTGACAGTACCCCCCCTACTCACTACTGATATGGACTGGAGAAATGTCATTTTTTTGTGTCCAAAACCACAAAAAACGTCACAATCTCAAAGCCTACTGTTGGGTTGTGGGTTGAACTTGACAGTACCCCCCCCTACTCACTACTGATATGGACTGGAGAAATTTCCATTTTTGTGTCCAAAAACACAAAAACATCACAATCTCAAAGCCTACTGTTGGGTTGTGGGTCGAACTTGACAGTACCCCTCCTACTCACTACTGATATGGACTGGAGAAATGTCATTTTTTTGTGTCCAAAACCACAAAAACATCACAATCTCAAAGCCTACTGTTGGGTTGTAGGTTGAACTTGACAGTACCCCCCCTACTCACTACTGACATGGACAGGAGAATTGTCATTTTTTTGTGTCCAAAACCACAAAAATGACACAATCTCAAAGCCTACTGTTGGGTTGTGGGTCGAACTTGACAGTACCCCCCCTACTCACTACTGACATGGACTGGACAAGTGTAAATTTTTTGTGTCCAAAAACACAAAAACATCACAATCTCAAAGCCTACTGTTGGGTTGTAGGTTGAACTTGACAGTACCCCCCCCCCTACTCACTACTGACATGGACAGGAGAAATGTCATTTTTTTGTGTCCAAAACCACAAAAACATCACAAGCTCAAAGCCTACTGTTGGGTTGTGGGTCGAACTTGACAGTACCCCCCTACTCACTACTGACATGGATTGGAGAAATGTCAATTTTTTGTGTCCAAAACCACAAAAACATCACTATCTCAAAGCCTACTGTTGGGTTGTGGGTCGAACTTGACAGTACCCCCCTACTCACTACTGACATGGACTGGAGAAATGTCAATTTTTTGTGTCCAAAAACACAAAAACATCACAATCTCAAAGCCTACTGTTGGGTTGTGGGTCGAACTTGACAGTACCCCCCCTACTCACTACTGACATGGACTGGAGAAATGTAAATTTTTTGTGTCCAAAAACACAAAAACATCACAATCTCAAAGCCTACTGTTGGGTTGTGGGTCGAACTTGACAGTACCCCTCCTACTCACTACTGACATGGACTGGAGAAATGTCAATTTTTGTGTCCAAAAACACAAAAACATCACAATCTCAAAGCCTACTGTTGGGTTGTGGGTCGAACTTGACAGTACCCCCCCTTACCAACTACTGACATGGACTGGAGAAATGTCAAATTTTTGTGTCCATTTATACTTTCTTCAAATTTCTACTTTCCGATAATCGGATATAGGCGATGGTGGTTTTTGACCGAGTTGTTTTTTTTGAATAGTGATTGTTACCCGACCACCGACCAAAACACAAAAACATCACAATCTCAAAGCCTACTGTTGGGTTGTGGGTTGAACTTGACAGTACCCCCCCTACTCACGACTGATATGGGCTGGAGAAATGTACATTTTTTTGTGTCCATTTATACTTTCTTCAAATTTCTACTTTCCGATAATCGGATATAGGCGATGGTGGTTTTTGACCGAGTTGTTTTTTTTGAATAGTGATTGTTACCCGACCACCGACCAAATTTTCTATCAACACAAAAACAACAGAAATATTTAACTGGAATAAATTGTTTTTATTTTGTTATTAACCTTATAGTTGGATGCCATTATTTTAAGATTATTACTCCCCAGTTTTATGAATTAGAAACAGCATCTAAAGACTGTGACAAAAAAAAAAAACCCGGCCATTAAATGACAATGTGCAAATTGCACCCTATGTAACTGCTTTTGTTGACGCCAATATGTCACATTCAATGAAAGCCGTTTTTTTTTAACCTGGAAGTGTGTATGTGATAAGCAGTGATGGGACACATATGGGGCTGTCAGCCGACCGCTGGTGGGCTCTCTGTCGCCCGGTCCAGCTCCTATAATTGAAAGAAATGAGCCATGGAGCTGACACATTAGCAGGGTCCCTGGAGATGCACCACAAACACACACACACACACACACATTCTGACTGTTTAAGCATACCAATTCTATCTGGCTGCAAGTGTAACCCAGACAATGTGGGGGCAAACTGGTGTCCCCACACACACCCACACACCCACTATTGGAAGTGACACCAGCATTGGCCACCATCACTGAGGGGGGAGAAGATGAGAAACTGCCCCGCAGTGAGTTAATCAGCTCTGCCAGCACCGCCGTTTTAGTCACCGTTTATTCTCACGTTCACAACCCCCCCGGGGGCGGGGGCGGGGTGGGGGGGTTCCCTGTCTGTAAGGGGCAGCACCTGCAGCTTCCCCGACGCTTGATTTAGAGCCGCGTATGCAACATGGCGAGGACCAGATTGCATCGGGGAGCGACGAGAACTTATTTGCACTCAGATGAGACACGCTGACCATGCATGAGTAAACCTGGCAACCGGATTTCCGGCATTGCTCTGATCCTGATGCCTTGCTCAAAGTTGACAAAAAGCAACACTTTAATTATTCAATTAGAGTAGGAACTCCAAACTCAGAGAAACGTTTTTTTTAAGTGGTAAAATTTGGAGTTTAAGCAAAATATTTGGTTTCTTTTGGGGGGGGGGGGCTGTGTTGGGGGGAAAAGATGTCTGCCATGTCAAATTAAATATTGCTGGGATAGGCTCCAGCACCCCCCGTGACCCTCGTGAGGAAAAAGCGGTAGAAAATGAAGGAATGAAAAACTACATTTTCAATGTCAGGAATGTCATAACAGCGCTGCACGGTGGACGAGTGGTTAGCGCGCAGGCTACACAGCTAGGACACCCGAGTTCAATTCCACCCTCAGCAATCTCTGTGTGGAGTTTTCATGTTCTCCACAAATTCCGGTTTCCTACCACATTCCAAAAAACATGCTAGGTTAATATATGATTTTTATATATGAAAATTAAAAATCATCCAAGCTGCACGGCGGTCGAGTGGTTAGCGCGCAGAGCTCGCAACTAGGAGACTATAGTTCGATCCAACCCTCGGCCAACTCTGTGTGGAGTTTGCATGTTCTCCCCGTGCATGCGTGGGTTTTCTCCGGGTACTCCGGTTTCCTCCCACATTCCAAAAACATGCTAGGTTAATTAGCGACTCGTTAGCGACGGTGTACCCCGCCTCTCGCCTGAAGACAGCTGGGATAGGCTCCAGCACCCTTGCGACCCTCGTCAGGATAAGCTTAAGAAAATGAATGAATGTTGCCTCTGTTGCACAGCAGTCGAGTGGTTACCGCGCAGGCCTCACAGCTAGGAGACCCGAGTTCAATTCCACCCTCGGCCATCTCTGTGTGGAGTTTGCATGTTCTCCCCGTGCATGCGTGGGTTTTCTCCGGGTACTCCGGTTTCCTCCCACATTCCAAAAAACATAGTGTGAGTGTGAATGGTTGTTTGACTATATGTGCCCTGTGATTGGCTGGCCACTAGTCCAGTGTGTACCCCGCATGTGGCCCGAAGACAGCTGGCATAGGCTCAAGCACACCCGCGACCCTCGTGAGGACAAGCAGTAGAAAATGAATGAATAATTAATCATGATTAATCACCATTTGGGCTATAAGCGTTGGAAAATGGATGGATATAATGTCATAACTTTATCGAAACTGCAAAAAATTGACAGCTATGAACCCAGCGTCACTCAACGGTCCCGCTTGGTGTAATACAACAAAATACACACGTGAATACACTCCTGAAGTACACATATCATATCATCAACAAACACTGCATACAACGTTGAGTCACGCTTTAGAAACGCTCTTTGGTGGTCTTTGAGTAGCAAATATTCCTTTTTTTTTTTTTTTTTTAAAAATAAAGACCATCGCCGATGTTACGGCAAACATGAGCCTGAACATCTAGCTCCAGCACGTAGTCCGCTGGCAAGGTCTCTCATCCACTTGTACGCGGAGGCTATGAATTCAACTGTTTTCTGATCCGCTCTCACCAGTCTGCTTCCCATTATTATTATTAGTCACATTTAGCATATTATAACCCTGATGCAAGGCCCATTTCCAATGGGGGGGACTTGAACGAGCGGCAAATACACTACAGTAAAAGAAGGATTTATTGTAAGAGAAAAAGTACAGTAAGAATAGAAAAGCAATAGACATAATGGGAAAGCTTTCTCTCTGAGAGCTCCCTTTTCTCCAAACAACCTTCCTCTCTGTGCCATCAGAGCGGATTGTCATTAAATGCATCCATGCATCCTGAAAGAGGCTTTTAATTTGAAGTGGAGCTCAAACAAAAAAAAGGAGGAAAGCTGAGGGGCGCCGAGTATGACTCAATGTTTATAACCTTGCTATAGACAATCTACGAATGGCGAGCAAATGAATAACGAAGGCTTTAAAGCGCGCCCGGGGAGGGGGGGGAGAACTTATTTGCATTATTGTTTTGTCCGTGATGCTAAAGTGATGCGTGGTTTGCTTTTGTTGAGATCTTTCTGAATAATCTCAACTCAAGCATCCTTATTGTCGAGGGGAACGTGGCTGGAGAACTCAAGCTGGTGTTTTGTGTCTCTGAAAAGAAACACACTTTTAAAAACGGAAGAATAGGATTGTATTTATTGATTTGCAGGAGCTTGAAAGATATGAATCTTGAAGATGAATGTACACTTATGATAAGATGCAAAAAGCTTTTTTTTTGTCATCATCCCCCCCCACCTCCCATCTCCATTTTGCTAACTGATGCTCAAAGCTGACCAAGCATCAGCTGATAAATGGGCCTTTTGAATTGATGGCAAGCTGGAGGAAAAAAAAGCAATAATCCCAGATAATGTGGACACAGTTTTCATTTCTTGTCACCCAATTAAACTGCAATTATCCCGAGTGCAGGAGAGGAGAAAAGTGGAAAGAATGGCCAAAGAATGGGAGAACGCGGGGGCTCCCTGGGACACTCTCTCTAGCAGACACATTAGCCCAGATTCGCTCCGTTCTGATAAAAAAAAAGAAACCCCCCTCCCCGCTTTTCTTGCACTTGGCAGTGCACAGCGAGAGGCGGACCATCTGCAACCTGGGGCGGCACACAAGAATGCCTGTACAACGTTTGCGCCATTAGAAAAAGATCCAAATGTAAACAGGTTGTGCCCCCCCCCGCGCGTTTTTGTGCGGTGTCTTTAACCGAGCGCATAAAAGGTTTGATCCGTGTAGATTTTTCATGTTATTATCATGCTAATGTCCGTGACACATTGTCGGCGGGGACAAAAGTGTATATTTTGTGGAGGCTTTGTCGTCAGTGACTGGTCATGGTAAGAACCCGTGGAGCAAACCACACGGGGGAGAGGGGGGGGGTGTTCAAGAAGCAACACACAAAGCCTCCGGCACATCCAAAAATCTACAAGTCCACAACCTGAGAAATGTTTCATATACATAATTCATAAATATATAAAGAACCTTTACAAGGGCTGTCGAATTAGATTAATTAGGTTAATTAGCGACTCCAAATTGTCCATAGGTATGAATGTGAGTGTGAATGGTTGTTTGTCTATATGTGCCCTGTGATTGGCTGGCCACCAGTCCAGGGTGTACCCCGCCTTACGCCCGAAGACAGCTGGGATAGGCTCCAGCACCCCCGCGACCCTCGTGAGGAAAAGCGATAGAAAATGAATGAATGAATGAATCTAATTAATCGGTTTAGGTTTCAAATTAATTAATCGTAAATAATCACTATTTCCTACAATGTGTGCAATATGCTCATTTTTGCTGTATTTTATGAACACGACGATAAATTACAGGACACAATTATACATTACGGCTGCACGGCGCAGAGTGGGTACCGCGCAGGCCTCACAGCAAGGAGACCCGAGTTCAATTCCACCCTAAAAAAAAAAAAAAATCATGCTAGGTTAATTGCCGACTCCAAATTGTCCATAGGTATGAATGTGAGTGTGAATGGTTGTTTGTCTATATGTGCCCTGTGATTGGCTGGCCACCAGTCCAGGGTGTAGGCCGCCTCTCGGGCGAAGACAGCTGGGATAAGCTCCAGTATGTCCGCGACCCTCGTGAGGACAAGCGGTAGAAAAATGAATGAATAATTAATCATGATTAATCATCATTTGGGCCTCACAGCTAGGAGACCAGGGTTCAATTCCACCTTCGGAGATCTCTGTGTGGAGTTTGCATGTTCTCCCCGTGCATGCGTGGGTTTTCTCCGGGTACTCCGGTTTCCTCCCACATTCCAAAAACATGCTAGGTTAATTAGCCACTCCAAATTGTCCATAGGTATGAATGTGAGTGTGAATGGTTGTTTGTCTATATGTGCCCTGTGATTGGCTGGCCACCAGTCCAGGATGTAGCCCGCCTCTCGCCCGAAGACAGCTGGGATAGGCTCCAGCACCCCCCGCGACCCTCGTGAGGAAAAAGCGGTAGAAAATGAATGAATGAATGAATAAATTTCAAGACTGGACGAAGGAAAAACTGGCAATACGGAGTTATTCCAACAAGTGGAAGGAAAACTCCAGGAAGTCGGTATCACGTGATGTTGGTGTTTACGTTTTACTGGGCATGCCCCATTGACTATTCTGGTTGATTATAGCGACGCATGTAGACACGCGATTGGAATATTCCTTTTCCATGTATACCATTGCTTTCGGAAAGGTCATTTGGAAAGAGAAAAACTCCTCATGTAAACGTGAGCTCTGTTTACATGTAAGGGAAGATACTCCACATGCAAATACCGTGTTCCTATACACGGTAGTATTGGCATGTTTCTGAATGACAGTGATCAATGAGAGGGCGCATATCCTGTCAGCACTAGCATGTTTCGGGGGGTGGGGGGTGGGTGGCTGTCTATGATGATGTCATTATTTTGATGAACACAGGACAACATTTATGCTAAGTCCTCTGGTGTCGCTCGCCCAATCGGGCCATTATTCATGATGGGGTGAGTGAGTGAGGATCATCACTGGCGGCGGTTGTATTGATGAAATGTCGACATAGTGTTCCCAACTCGGCATCATCAGCAACATCGCCGCTTCTGATTCCGGCATAACAACCATTAGGGCCCTATAAATTCCGCGTTCACTGAATCGCGGAATTGGACAATAAAAACGGGAATTATTTTGAATGCGGAATATCGCGGAAATGCTGTTTTCATGAGAAAGAGGAACATAAACCTGGGGAATCGTTCCCGGAGGTCGGTAATCAATGTGACACAATACCTGCCTACCGCCCTTTTTCAAACATGGCACTCCCCCCCCGTCTGCGAAGAAGTTGCGCAATACCACGCTAACGCGGAAATACAGAGCCGAGCAGTACCCAGGTGACTTCTATGTATCTGGTGACATGTTATTTTGTACTTTCTGTCAACACTCAGTTGACTGGAAGCGAAAAAACACATGTGATGACCACTTCCACACTATCCAAAAGTCATCTAAAAAAAAAAAGAAACGCATAGCGCTAACGCTAGCAGGGAGCCCCGACAGACATGCGTTACTGCCTCGTTCAAGTCAGCGGACTTAAGAAAAGACTTCGTCGAGGATTTTGCCTTGTTTTGATGCACTTTATGTACTGTGGAAAAGATTGTTTTAATATCTTCTATGTTAAAAAATTGACTGTGTTTTGTATAAAGTCAAGTATATTTTCGCTTGAAGAGAAAAGGCTGCTTGAGCACTTTATTATTTTTTAATATGTCATTTGTTTTCACTTCAAACATGTTTTATTTGAAGTACCTAGTGCAATGTTGTGTTACATGATGCAGTAGTAAAGTATTGAGGAAAAGTGCAATATTGTGTCGCCTCAATGAATGTAAGTTCATTTCTAATTGATTAGTGTGCATTTTATTCATAAACATTATTAAAACGCACTCTTTTGTGGTAAAATGAGTAAAAGGTAAAACAAAAATGGAATTCCAAAAAATTAAAACGGAAAAAACGGAATTTGGGAAAAAATAAAACGGAATTTATAGGGCCCTAAACCATGGATGCTCCCTCCTTCTCCGACGACTTCCACTTATCGGCAAAGCAGGCGCCCAGTGTGTTAAGATGTTTGTCTAATGATTTGAAATAATCTGTTTATTGCCTTCCATTCCTACCTCCCCCCCCCCCCCCCCCTTCCCCGAGTTTATCTAAGCAGCCTCAGAGGGTAGGGCGAGCAAAGCGAGGAACATTCCCGCTCAAAAAAATCACACTTCAAAGCGCTAATCGGCTGCGTGAAGATTAATAAATTTACTCATCCGAAAAATACTCCTCCGGTTTGCACTTTAGTTGTTTGGTGAAAGTCAATATTCACGCAAAGGTATACACTCAAAAATAGATAGCTTCACAAAAGGCCGGGGTCCTGCTAGTGTTGCATTATCGTCCTCGGGGATGCTGACTAAAGAGGGATGCCGCCCCTCCTCCGTGAGCACCCTCAACCCCCTCCCCATGGGGGCTGTTTGCATCCCATAGGATTAAAGTATCTTCTCTGCTCAAATTAAGTCCTGCCAAGAGTCAAGTGAAATCAATATGTTTAATCCATAAATTGTCCCCAGTGATAATTGCTAAGAGGAAGTGTAATTACAAAAGGCATTAATTCACCTCTTTAGATTTTCTGCCACTGGAGAGTTCACCCAAACCTTACAAAAGCATCTCTACGTTGCTTTATTATTTACACAAGATAATAACAAAAGTGTCATGTTGACTATTTATTAAGATGACATTTTAAAGCTTGAAAACACAAAACTTTCGGAATTGATCAATTTAATAAAAAAATTGTATGCTTCGCTGACAGTGCTTTATCGTCAAGTGTCGAGAATTCGCACTTTGTTCGGCGGTTGTTGAACGCATCACGGCTGCTGTACTAGTACATTTTCAAATACATATCATAGGTGTGTGAGGCATACTGCGAGGGTTCTGGAGCCGGATCTCATCTAATAACTACAACAGTCACTCTTATTGCAAATGTAGATCTGAAATCAAAGGAGAATGTTAAACTAGCAGGTTGGTTTGGAGAGGGAGTCAGAAAATTGCCGAGGGTGGAATTGAACTCCGGTCTCCTAGCTGTGAGGCGAACCACTCAACCGCCATGCAGCCCAAATAGTGATTAATCATGATTAATTATTCATTTTCTACCGGTTGTCCTCACGAGGGTCGCGGACATACTGGAGCCAATCCCAGCTGTCTTCGCCCGAGAGGCGGGCTACATCCTGGACTGGTGGCCAGCCAATCACAGGGCACATATAGACAAACAACCATTCACACTCACATTCATACCTATGGACAATTTGGAGTGGCTAATTAACCTAGCATGTTTTTGGAATGTGGGAGGAAACCGGAGTACCCGGAGAAAACCCACGCATGCACGGGGAGAACATGCAAACTCCACACAGAGATGGCCGAAGGTGGAATTGAACCCTGGTCTCCTAGCTGTGAGGCCCAAATGATGATTAATCATGATTAATTATTCATTCATTTTCTACCGCTTGTCCTCACGAGGGTCGCGTTGGGTGCTGGAGCCTATCCCAGCTGTCTTCGGGCAAGAGGCGGTGTACACCCTGGACTGGTGGCCAGCCAATCACAGAGAAGAAGAAGAACGCAGTCTGACAACTTTCCGTTTGAGCGGGTACAAGATACCTCAATCGGATTGGGGAAAGGAATATTCCACCCCTGCGAATCTAATTATATGTTCATTCAGATTCGGAATGAGGTGTATACAAAAGTCTAAATTCTTTCCGTTTGAGCAAATAAACCAAATGCAATTGGAATATTTGGGTCCATGTATACGTGGCTAATGATATACAGTAAACCTCGGATATATCGGAAATTCGCTCACAACGGACAGATAAAAAAGAACCGATTTTTCTGTAATGCATTTCCAATAAAAATTCATTGCATATATCGGATTTTTTATAACGGATTTCGCCTATTTCGGACAAAATCTCCAGTCCCGTTCCAATGCATTTCCATTAAATTTCCCTCGCATATATCGGATGGCCGCATCGTGGCGCTCCGATTCGCCGAATCGTGACAGGCCGCTATATGACGTCATTTGCAGCGTTTGCAGCGTTGCCTGCGCGTCCAGGTACATTGGAAACATAGTCAAGGAAGTGCCTTTTTATAACGGATAAAATCCGATTTACGCATATACCGGATATAAATCCGATATATGCGTAAAACGGACATTTTCCGGTATACGCATATAACGGATTTCGCTTATATCGGACAAAACCAGTGGGAACAATTGAATCCGATATATCCGAGGTTTACTGTACATGGAAAGGACTATGTATTCCAATCTCTTGTCTCCATGCGCCGCTATAATCAACCAGAATAGTCAATGGGGCATGCCCAGTAAAACGTAAACACCAACATCACGGTGATACCGACTTCCTAAAGTTTTTCTTTCACTCCGTAATGCAAGTTTATCATCCATCCAGTCTTGAAATTATGTTCAGTTCTTTCAAAGTTTGCATCAAAAACCACCGCCATTTTTAAAAACTGATTAGCATCTCTAGCTACTTTTTAAAATGAAAAAAAAAATCAGTTCTCGGGTCAAGCTGCCACCATCTTAAAACCTTTAACTCTACTTGCTTATGTTAACAAACAGATGAAAAGCTTGAAGTTTCATTTTATTCCCATTATTATCCATGTAGTGAAAGTCACACTCAATTAAAACGAATGTGACCTCGAGTGTGCATCGAATGTGTCGCAAAAAAAAAGCTGCAAAAAATTAAAGAATAAGCAAATAACACGCATAAGTAGTCATTTGATGCTCAAATGAATCATATTTTTCATGAAAATTGCGGTCAGAGTCCAAAGTTCAATATCTCGACAAATCCAAAGCAACTCAGTAAACTCAGTAGCCTGTACCTTTAAGAAACCCGAACAAAGACAACTCTAAAGCTAATTAATATACACTAATTTAGTTATGTATTGCGGGTTTGTTTCGGAATAAACGTGAACGTAACCACAAGTCAGGGTTATATTTCCACTCCAAATAAATTACATCCTTGTCATTTGTCGTGTATACATGGTCTCATGAATATATGATTTGATCATATTTAACTTTTCACTCTTTCCTTTTCTGCTGGCATGAGCATTCTTGACCCCGGACAGTAATAGCAACTCTTAATGCATTCTCACCTTTTATTCGCATAACATAAAACCCCACACTATCGCGGCATTACCTCGCCCGCTTCACGAGCGCAAGGGGACGGGAAAAAAAAAAACTCGCGGCAGAGGTTAAAGGTGACTAATAAGCTGGAAACGCTATTGCAGCAAGGGGGTCTTTGATGTGGCGCATACATACGTATATACGCACGACAAACAAGTCACACATTCTTGTTGAAGGACGGCCGGGGGGGGCTATGAAAGCCAAAAAATGCTGCCGCTCCGGGGTTCAAGGAGATTGGATCACGTTTTGTTTTGCGGCGTTGCCTCGATTCAGCGTCCACATAAAGGAAGAGAACAGTCTTTGTGGGGTTGCAGGGAAACCTG